>NC_090023.1:57746365-58046365 GCF_037176765.1 Anolis sagrei | reverse complement strand
GTGCTGATTTTGTTTAACCTATACCTGAAATTTGGCTGGGTGGGTGATAGTGTTGGTGTAGAAGGATTAAATCTGTGAAATAACATCCTTCTTTCAGTTAATAAGTCAAAGGCTTTTCATTAGGGCTGGGCGGTTTCGTTTCGTTAATTCGTAATTCGTTAAAATTTCGTTATTTTTTTTTTTATAACGAAGCGATAACGAACCATTCTGGAGCAACTTAAAAACGAAACAAATTTTTAAATTCGTTTCGTAAATGCTTCAGATTCGTTATTGTATTCGTTTCGTTATCGGTTTGAGGTCGTTTCGTTATTATTTCCGCATGTCTGGGGCAAGTTTTATAGTTGTTTTTTGTTTAATTAGTGGAAAAAAATATAATATCACACCAACAGTCAACAACAGAGGGAGAGGGGAGCTTCAGAAGTTCCCCCTGTCCCATTTGGAGGTTTTTTAGCGTATTGCGCGGTCGCGTCCGCCATTAACGAATCGATTCGTTATTGTTTCGTATTTGTTTCGTTAATGTTTCATAATTTTTTTAACATTTACGAAATTTCGTAAATATCGAACTTTTTAAAAGAAAAATTTCAGAATTCTTTTAAATATCGAAACGCAAAAACCCCCAAAAAACGAATCGATTTTAGAAACAATTTTTTCCGTTGTTACCCAGGCCTACTTTTCATCATTTCAAGTAATGTTAGGGTCCATATTTTATCCTATGTTGTGTTACATTGTGCTTACTTCAAAAAGTATAGTGAATATTGATACAGGATGAAACATTTCATGGGATGTGGTGTTGATCACATGAAGTTACCTTATTCTGACACTATTCCCTCCATGGGATGCTTATCTTCTGCTGCTATTATCTTACAAATGTGGAGGATTCTTTCTATCAGCACAGTGTGAACCCATCAGTGGATAAGCTTATTACAGGTAATCATATTTACTTTACTGACTCTCTAAAGAATAATCCTGTTATGTTTATCTGAAAGGCTTATCACCTTGAATCCATCATGTGCCATCACTGCATAGGTATATGAAAAACTATATATAGTTCTTTCTTTTAGGTAAATGATAGCATCATTTAGCACCCATGATTTCCTTTCCAAAGAGCAGATACCAGATTGTTACTACACTCATATATGAAACAATTTTACTAAGAATGCAGTCTGACTCTTTAGACTGACTTTTGCCTTTATCAGTTATGCTTACTACATCTTTAGAGTGGGGTACTGTGATGAAAATAAGAAACAACTTTGATAGAGGATTATGAAATTAGAATGTGTAAAAACTTCCACATTTACTCCTTTGTGTGTATTGAAAGCTTTGAGTAAAATGAAGTGACAGAGCATGGGAAAACAATAATTCCTTTCAACTGATAGAACTTCCAGTGCAATATGCTACTATTCAGTATGTTGACACTGTGAAAAAAGAAAGGGAAGAAATGGAAATTCCTCCTTTGTTATCCACTTGTTGTTTTCACTGTATTTTTCACTATCTTTGCATATAACAACTTGCTAAGAAAAGAAGAGAAACACAAGGGTTATGGGGTATAAGAGACTATGGTCCTCTGAAGGATTGTGAGATTGAGAGAGATGAGGAAGACAAGCTGGATTTTTCTCTCTGGCTTCAAGATGGAATTTTAACACTTTACAATATTGGGAAGATTCTAGAGACATTGACTTTGGAGTGATTCTTCCTTCTTTAGTAGAAATCCCCCCTCCCCAATGTTTCACAGATTTTGAAAACTCATGTGGCCAGATAGGATTCTTACGTGCTGTGCTATCTTGAATTAACTCAATTATTCTACTTATAACTGTATGGTTGCTAATTTCATACTCTGTTTCTTACATTATTTTATTATTTATTTATTTACGACATTTATATGCTACCCTCCTCACCCTGAAGGGGACTCAGAGCGGTTACATGTAATATGTAAATACAATATACAATATTATTACCATAGCACAATATTACTATATTGTACTGCAACATTATACTGTAATATTATTAGTAATGTTACATGTAATATAATATTTATAATTATAATATCATAATTTTAGTTGGAAAAACTTCTATCCACTTCTATCCAGATCTCACAACCTCTGGTGATGCCTGCCATAGATACAGGCAAAACATCAGGAGAGAATGTTTCTGGAACATTGCCATACAGCCTGAAAAACTTACAACAACCCAATGATTCCAGCCATGAAAGCCTTCGACAATACTTCTATCCACTGGTTTCTAGTTCAAGCGCAGTGGTTAAAAAGAGAAAGAAATGATTCACTGTGAATATTATTGCAATTTTTATGGACTGCTTTTTTGTTTGCTTTTTATTTTATTTTGTGAAAAACCATTTATTGAAAAGTGAGGTTGAAGTGGTAATAATACTGATTATTCTTCTCATCCTCATCCACATTTTGAAGTAACTTATTTTTACTATCTTAATAAAGAGAGTCCTTGCCATTGTGTATTTCTACATGACATATTTGTCTTCAGAAAACATTCAAAGCTACTTTATTGAATTGTGTTAGCTGCTCTGAGTCCCCCCCCCCCCCCCGGGGTGTTGAGAAGGGTGGGATAAAAATGCTGTAAATAAATGTAAATAAATAAATATGTTCCAGATACTTCATGGCAAATAAGATTAAAATTTTCAAAACTTAGATTAAAGCAATTATATTAATTCTTAAGCTGCAACCATGACCACAATTGACAATAAGCATCTCAAAAAAAGCCCGTTTATTTTGGAAAATTCTTTTTATTATGAAAAAAGTAGCCTTTTTTTTCTAAAGGGCATAATAATAATAATAATAATAGTAATAATAATAATAATAATAATACTTTATTTGTACCCCACTACCATCTCCCCAAGGGACTCGGTGCAGCTTACATTAGGCCGAGCCCACAATACAACAATAAAAACAATAGCAACAGTAATACAAAAAATAAATAAAACTCATAAACAGAAAATAGCAATAAACATTAACAATAACACAACATGTTTGATCCCTCTTCCCCCAAGAGGGAACAGGTCAGATGATTGCCTTAAGGATATCACAGAATGGCTACCCATATTGTCTCTTCATACTGTAGCACCCAAACTGTGCTTCTGGTTTCCTTGAATGTCCATCAGTTGACGTCACCTCAGGTGGCCCCATGGGCAAAATTTAAAGGAGTTCCATTGAATTTAGGGAAAAGATCCCTAGTTACAACTAGACATATATGGAATAGTGTTATATGTTTTAGCCTTGTGGATTTCATTAGAAGGAACATTAAGATTACAAAATAGCCAAGTCTAGTTGCTTTGGAATAAGCTCAGCTATGCTCATTAGGATGCTTTTATTGCTTCATTGATAACAGTATCATAAATAGAGATTTTTTTGTAACATGTAATCAAGATGGACACACTGCTTGAGAGACAAATTCCATTTCATGTACAGACAGAGTACATTAGCTATATTAAAACAGTCTCTTAAGATATTGCTCTCCTCTAAAAAATAGCCATCAGGAATAAACAAATCTTCAGCACTTTAATCAAATAGTAAAACAAATGTTGCATTAGTTGGTGATCCATTGAGAAGCATAGCCATAAGGAAATATGGCCACTCAATAAAAGCCTGGACAGTTTTCCACTAAATTGTGACAATTGCTAATTCATTACACCATTTGTTAAAAAGCTAGAACAGCTTAAAGAGAGTTGAAATTGTTCTAAAGAAAATATATTTTGTTTTGTTAAATAAAAGAAGAAGAGTAAATTTGGCTTATATAAATTTGTTTTGTAATTCTATTTTCTCTCTATACTTGACCTTCAGTATCCATGGATTCAACCATCCATGGCTTGAAATTTTACACAATTTTAATAATAGAATATAGTGTACCCATACCCATTGTGTATCATGGAACCTCTGCATTCACTGTTTTTGGGATTCACAGAGAGAAGCAGAGTTCCTGGAACCAAATTTCAGGAGATATGAAAGGCCTATTGTAATAAAATATGTACTTTAAATAATCCAAAGTTATGTTTATGTTCTCACTAAGGAACATCAATCAATTACAAAGAGGTCTATCCCATTTCCTGGATCTGGGAGTCACTGGCCCATACAACCTCTTATTAGTGGAAAGCACCTTTGGTTCTCAGTTAACCCAACTATATGTTCAAGGCACTAGTCCAGCGTCTCAAGAAACGCAACAGATTCCTAAAATAAAAAGTGGAGTTGAATATTATAGTGATGGCAATCAATCATTGAACACTTAGTAATCTCACTCAGTGACATGATATGCATACTAAATAGTACATCTGTTGTTCACATTGATTAATTGACCTGGGGCTGAGTGAATGTTCTCTTACAAAAAAACAAAAACATTACATAGTGGGTTTTATGCAGAGCTAGTTCGCTAACCAAGAACAAGGGGGGAGGGGGAAGCCAAATCCCAGCCTGAAAGGAGACTGCAGTTAGCTTTTTATCACTATTTGTTAATCCAACTAGACGGTTCAGGCTATTTGGTTGACTATATCCCCTTGTATGAACCTGTCCGGGCCCTGAAATCTTCAGCAAAGGCCCTTCTCTCAGTCCCACCCTCATCTCTAGCTAGATTGGTGGGAATGAGACAGTGGGCCTATTTGGAGGTTGCCCTTTGATTTTGGAATTTACTGCCCAGGGAAGCCAGAATGGCCCCTTCTCTGCTGTCCCTTTGGCAGCAGACTAAAACCTTTTCACTCAGATAGGCTTTTAAAGAAAAAGATTTTAAAGAACAAGCCAGGGAGTGCTATGATTTTTAGCTTTGTTTTTGTTTTAATGGATTTTAACTGTGAATTTTAATACTGTTATGTTTAATTCTCTTTTAATGTTTGTATATTTATATATTTTAAATTATGTGGTCACACTTTTAATTGTAAGACATTTTTAGTCTCCTTCAGGAAAGATAAAGCAGGGTATAAAAACATAAACATAATAAACATCTATCTTATCAGCCAAGATGAACAATGTGGGCAAACATGTATGTGTGTGGGGAGGGGGGACACTGAATTATGTTATTAGAATTCGACAACTGAATAAGATCCTAAGACTAGATAGAACACCAACCAAAATGTTGCAGTACCCAATCTTAAACTAAATTATTGACTTTCTTTTTGATATGACTATCACTGCAGGAAGAAGGTTCACTTACCAAACTCTCTGAGTCTGATAGCAACAAAATCTGTCAGGCAACCCTTTAGTCACAAGATACCCCAGCTAGAAGATTCTTGGAGTTTTATTTCAGAAAGGTAATTTTCCCAATTTTGGACTAGGTCTCGAACAGAGAGGATAGGAATGGTAGTTACACTGGACTACTAAAACTGAATATGTAGTTTAAGGATCTTCATGAAAATACTTCACATCCAACTTTCTTTCTAAATGCTACACTTATACGAGATTTTCTATTGATTTACAGTCCAAGGGCCACTTGCTAGCAATTTTGCCATATCTTATGAGCTATCTGACTGTATTGACTTAAAACCATGATTACCGCAGCAACACCCTCAAGTAGCAATATATATATATATATATTCTTTGCCTCAGAGGACAAGTAACAATTATTTTGAAGATTTATATCATTGGTAAGTAAAAGCACCCTTCCAAGAGATTTTTTAAAAAAGAAAACATCTTCATTGCTAAATTGATGTTTACAACCTTTACTTTCTTCTAACTTCTAGCTTTTAAAAAGTCTATGAAGAAAAACAAATGCACTGCAAATAAAGAAGTGATACATTTTTGTCGAGTATATCACACATTTCTATTTATGCTTATCTTAGTAAGCTGTATATAGCTTTGTTCCTACTGTCAAAGATCTGTTACAATGTTATTTTCAGAGCTTGAAAATAGCTGTTAATAATTTAGTTTGATTCTGTTTATGCTAATTCATTCAGTCTGAGGGAGCCCCCGGTGGCGCAGCGGTTAAAACCCCTGTGCCGGCAGGACTGAAGACTGACAGGTCACAGGTTCGAATCCAGGGAGAGGCGGATGAGCTCCTTCTATCAACTCCAGCTTCTCATGCAGGGACACAAGGATGATAAAAACATCAAATCATCCGGGCGTCCCCTGGGCAACGTCCTTGCAGACGGCCAATTCTCTCACACCAGAAGCGACTTGCAGTTTTTAAAGTCGCTCCTGACACGACAAAAAAAAAATTAGTCTGAGGTTAAAGCTTTAAAGTTAACCCAGCAATCTTGCTCTTTTCTTGTAAGTCAACAAGTGTTAAAACCATTGGAAAAACATGCATAATATTGGCTAGATTTGATGCATTAATTGTTATGACTGATCACTAAATGATGGTGGAGAATGAAGGAAATAGGAAATTTGTTTCACTTAGTCCAAATTCTTGCTTATGGTGAATAAGCAACAGCAGTGGCAGGTTTTCCATTGTGCTTTGGTGTGCTTAAAGATAGAGTTCCACTGGCATGGAGGGAGGGGGGCATCTTTCTGCAAAAAAAATTTTAAAAAATTAAAATTGATGCATTTTGCTTATGTGATATAATTTTAAATATTAAGGCATTCTTTTTCAAAGTACTTCCAGACATAATGATAGAGTTTATAGTCTATGAGAATGTGCCACAAAGCAGGCAGTGTAGGTCCACTGAGCTTACCCCTTTCAGGGCCCAAGAAAAAGTCCTCATAACTTTACTAGTACATGCCACCATTGATCCTAATTTCATCACTGAGCACTAGACACTAGGTTAGTTAAGAGTTTTGCTGCCTGGTCTTTTCTGCATTCCCCTGACACTGCATGACTTTCCTGATGGTGCCAGTACCAAGACTTCCAAGATTCTATAGCATTGAACCATGACAGTTAAAGTGCGTTGAATTTGCATTCATCTCTCATGTAGATACACCCCATGTCTCAGTACTTCAAGACAACCCATCACAACTGTGCATTTGTTCGTTCTTTAGTTATAGGAAAAGACAGCATTGCAATTTTTGTTCCCTGTGAGTTTTCTACAATAAGAATTGTTTTGCACCAACACAAAAACCCTTTTTATACAACAATTTTAATGCAAAAATGGGGGGTGGGGGTAAAGCAATCCTGAAAGATACCTCCCCTCCATATGGCCAAAGTTTTGTTATCTTTGGTTCTTGTGTGTAGAAAAATAAGCAAATATTTATGGTCATAGAGAGTGGGAAGCTCTCTATGATCATAAAGTAGTGCTTTTAGACAAGCTGAAGTGATGGAGGGGACCAAAGGTGACAATATGGGAGAGAAAGACAAGGAAATGAGGTGTTAATAATAATATCTCTGGTGGTGGAGAATGCAGTCTGCTGTGATGTCAAGGTGAGTGTCGAGCACTCTGACCATGACAATAGGAATGACAGAAGACTTAGAAAGAATCACAGAAAAATGTGAGAAAGCATTGAGCTTGGAATGACAAGGATCAATGTGGATAAAAGCAGAGGATGAATACTGAAGGAGAAATGGAGATAAGAGGGAAGATGCCATGGAACAATGAGAAAGGGTAGACGGCGATGTAAGCCTTTGCTGCTGCCTGCCAGTCTGCAAGAAAATCTCAGACATCTCTTTCTTTTCCAAAGCCTTTTATGCTAACCAGATTGGGAAAGAGGAAATAAAACTTATGCTGGAATAATAGCCCCTTTAAGATAACAACAACAAAATGAGTTAACCAAGAGTACTGTATCCATGCTGTCAATCCTAACATTTTTAAATTATAAATTTAATTACTAATATAACTATGTTAAAAAGAAGCAAAAATGTTTACACTGAGTTCAACATAAGTAGATGATGTGCCTCAGTCTTCAAATAATGAAGTGAATTAGAAATTGTCTACTAAAATTCCAAGCACAAATTATATAAAAGCTGATGGATAACACAGTATTCTACTCAGGTAACATTATTTAACTGATTATACTTTCTTCAATGTTGAGCAATAGCAACTAAATAAGGAAGATAAAATTGTGCTGGTCGTGGCGGCGGCAGTGAGAATAAAGGGCTGTTGGTCCTAAGCAGTTTATTGCCTGAAGCTGAGACTGTACATTTGTTTTAGAAGAGTTTTCAGAGCCAGATGCTGGTTTGCTCTTCCCCATGCTAAGCCTATCCATAACAATTGCTGCAAACTGCACAATGTTCCTGTCACCTACCTGATGTGCTGGGGATATTCCGCTTGTGTGACAGTATTGAAGTGACATCAGGAGGCAGGATTCATCTCCTCTCCCACTTTCCCATTCCCTTCATTATTCCTGAACCAGAATTTTAAAAACATTTAGTGGCCTTTGATTTTTTTTACATGTACATGGAATTGAAAAATTGCTTTAAAATATTGTATTTTTTAAAAAATTCAGATCAGCAGAATTGTGCGATTGTGACATTACAAGGTTATGCAGATGTACAAGTGTTTGACCATGTATTAATTTATCAGAGAGGTTGCTCTAATAGAGATGCGAGATAGCAAGCGTGCTCATGATGGCATGTAGCCACTTTCTGTGATCATACAACTGCCATGGAATAATGGCTTTCTGCAATAAAGTCCTACGTCAGTATACCATAGCTATGCTAGTGCATTACTCATCAGGATATCAACTACATAGTTTTAGCCATGCCATTCCTTGAAATTGAAAAGAAAATAATAGTTTCCATCATATCAGTTTTCTCTTTCAAGATTGCGAGTTAAGTCCATTGTCTTTGAGAAGTCCATGTAAAATCCACTTCTGTAACTAATATACACCTATCACTTTAAGACATTCATTTATATTAATGAAAATGGTCCCTGTTCATTTTTTAAAGATAAATCAAACCATACAATTCACCATTTTGGACACAAGGTAGCAGGAAGAAAGGTATAATAAATGCATATATACAATGACTCCACTAAGGCTGAAAAAAACACTAATTTGAAGACCACTGTGAAATTATTGCATGAATTATAATGGAGGTTTTACTGGTACCACTAGTTAAGGCTATTTTTCTTTCTTTCTAATTATTTCAAGGAAACTGTCTCCTTTTATAATTAGCAAAGAATGATACTAAGATTTGTTAATATTTTAAAACACATTTTCTTGAAAAAAATATGAATGGATGAATACATTTTATACTAGGTTTTGCATTTATGTATGCTTTTGGAATGGTTTTTAAGTATTGCAACATTAAAAAGCATGTAAATGAAAATGAATGATGAATCTGCAAATGCCTTCCTGTATTCCTAGCTATACTGCGTCTTCTTTTTAAAATTAAAATCTAATCTAAACATTCTATATTCAGAAACCCCCAGTTAATTTATTCCTAACATGCTTTGTTTATTGTAGGATGTGAGACCTTCACAACATTGCTTACTCTTACAATAAATTTAAGAAATTGTAGAATGAATAAGTAAATAAATAATACAATATGAAAGTACCATACAGGCAATTTGGTAGTTCCATAACTAGGATTCAAGTGCGCGAGCAAACAAATTAGATACCTTTAAGAATTGAGAGCTTTTGATTCAAAGGATAGATCTGATTGTCTTTCCTTTTTTTTAATTACTCAATTTAGGAAGCCAAAGTTTATTGAATAGTCTATTGACCGCATCAACATTATTATTTATTATTTATTTATTTCTTGCATTTATTGACCGCCACTCTCAGCCCTAGGGGCGACTCATGGCGGTGAACAACAACATAGAAAAGACAGTGTACAGAAAATCACGACAATACATACCAAACTACTACTACATAACATATACTTATGCTAAAAATCCGCTTCGTCCAATCCTGGGGTCATAGTCGATTTCATAGTCATAGTCCATTCCAGAGTCGTTCCAATGATAACACTCAGTTGAAGGCCTGCTCGAAGAGCCATGTTTTCAGGCTCCTACGAAAGGCCATCAAGGAGGGCGCCTGTCTAACTTCAGCAGGGAGGGTGTTCCACAACCGGGGGGCCACCACCGAGAAGGCCCGCTCTCTCGTCCCCGCCAGACGTGCCTGTGAGGCAGGCGGGACCGAGAGAAGGGCCTCCCCGGATGATCTCAAGGTCCTCGTGGGCTCGTAGGCCGAGATGCGGTCTGCAAGGTATTTTGGGCCGGAACCGTTTAGGGCTTTGTAGGATAACACCAGCACCTTAAAAACAAAAACAGACATGTGCACACACAGACAACAATCACCACCCCAAATTTAGGAAGCCAATTATTGCTAATTTTTAAGTTTTCCAAGTAGGTAGTTAAAAGTTTGCAATATTTTTAAAAGCTTTCATCCTGGTTTTGTTGTCTTCTGGTCAGTTTGTCCAGTTCAGAGAGTTCCATGAGTTTCGTCATTATTCTTCTACTCTAGGTGTTGTCTGTCGTCTCTAATATTTTGTAAACAGTATCCTAGGTGCTGATATCATATACTAAAAGATTATCTCATGTTCTTTTGGAATTCATTTGTTCATTTTTTTGACTGTTTTGTGACATTTTACTCTCATTTGCTTTTATAGTGTAATTTTATCACTGGCTACTGTGATAAACTACAGTGTATTGTCACAATAAAAATAGAAAATTGATTTTCAGAAACATAATTTACACAAAAAGAAAGCCAGAAAATGTTTGTTTTATGAATGAACAAATCTAAAACCAGTTACCTAGACATTTCATCACCTTGAGGCTCAGCAGAAAAATTCAGATTTTTTTTTTGATACTCATGAAACAATAGGAAATAAACATAATTTAGATTTACTCTGTGCTATATCATGATCAGGGGTCTGTTCTAGATAATCAACCAGCCCCCTTAAACACCATGATTTCTTAAAGCTAACAATCTCAAAGGTATGTATTTTGTCAGCATTCCTTTTTGCTGAATTATCCTTTGAAAAAGAAAAGTGAAGGCACTCTTCATTACAATTTGCATACATACCTAGCTAAGTGCAGAAATCTGTTTTCTAAGGTTTCCTTAGAAAAGTGTTTAGAACATGCTTGATTGTAAGCTCACAGCAGCCGCTCCCAATAACGACACAGGACGCCAACCCGTAATCAATCAGGAACTTTTACTGCTGGACTTTCATACACGAAGAAAGCCAGGATTGGCCGGCAGCCGCGGTTCAACCCTTATATACCCTCCCTCACAATTGAATTCCCCCTTCCCGCCAACTGAGAATCCCGCGCAATATTCCCCGCCAAATGCCAACTGCCTCCCCCCAAGGCCACCAGCTGCACATCCTTATCAGCATCCCATGTCAGGATCCTGGTTTTTTGCGCCAAGATTCAAGGCCTGGAAACTGGTTCCTGACACTTGATGATGATCGATGGGATAAATTATATTCTATTATGTTACTCTCTTGGTAAATCATAATGTATGAAATGTAGATGTAACCACATCAATATAACCATCTGATTCATACTCATTTGACCTTGCTTCATATTTGCAAAATGTGTGCAGATTTTCTTTTTATCATTTCACACTCTTCATATTTTATTCTGATAAAAGTTGTGTTCATACATAAATCATTCACCTTGGGTTGGGTATTAGTCATCACATAAAAGACACAAGCAAATGAGGGCAAACTAAAAGTATTTCCAAGGATACAAACAGCAGGTATCTTTGAAATCTGCCTGACCTCATTTAATCTGTCTCATATCAAATTTGACCTAATCAAGCCTTCTTTATGCAATGAAGGACCTCTTCACATAGGCTGCTGGAATCGCCACACATTGTGGTGATTCTTGTGACCGCTGCCAGTGTATGTGGGGAACCCCTTATCCCATGCTCCCCATCATTTGGCTTACCTTTAAGCCAAACCCACAGGGGGAAGCATTGACTGTGCAGCTTTCCCCCTTCTGGTGCAACACAGGAAGCCTCCCTATTTGCTAGTTGACCCACAGAGCCCCCACCGGAAGTTCTTTTGCATCATGAGATGAGAGCTGGCAGGCTCTGTGGGTCAACTAGGGCTGAACCAATGTATGCCTGTTCACATCATGTGTGGTTTGAAGCTAATATTCATCATGTGTGTTTTCAGCTAATTTTAGAAGCTTTGCACTTTTTAAATTTTGAGATTTAGGATAATTACATTATAGATTGTATACATTTCAATGAGAAATTCCTGCTTAGCACATGAAAAATGATTGATCATTAGGGTTTTGCACAGATTCATTTTTCAAAATGGCCTTTGCATTATTTGGCATTTTTGGCTACCATAATGGCATGGGTGGCCATGTTTTATTTGGCCATAACAAAACACGCAGCCACTGAAAATGGCTGCTTTCTCTTTCTTTTAGCTGCACTTGGAACACAGAAAAGCAGCCACCCACTCATGGGTTCCCCTGTGAGGTTGACCCTGCTGCCTGTCTGAGCCAATTAGAAGCAAGCCATTCACACGCTAGCTAGCTCTGTGTTCTATCTCAGTGCTTTCGTTGTTCTTGGCTTGTACTCAATTCCAATCTTTTCCTTTAGCAATTTCATTTATTTTTCTTATGTTTTTTTATTTTTCTTATTGTTTTTTTTTTTTACTATTTTGCTAGGGAAGTGAGGGCATGTTTATGTTTGGGAAGGGAGTTGTGAAATAACATTGGGAGGTGTTTGTTTAAATATTGGGGTAGTTTACTGATGGGATAGCCTGACTTCCTTTGAGTCCCTACAGGGAGAATTTAATTCCTCCTCAACCCTATCTTCTTGCTTCAGTTCTGCACCTTCCTTCCCCCTCTTCTAAATATTTTAAAAAGTTACAAAAAAACCCTTTTTTCTTCTCATTCACTTCTTTGACCGACTCTCTCATTTATTTCCCTGCCTTGCCCTAATTTCAGGCTTATGTACTCTATTCCAGTTGATCTGGCTTGTGTGTGCATGTGTACTCTCTGGCTTCTGAACTCCTATACTAGTCTAGCACTTCCTCTCCAAAAACTATTCTTTTTAAAAATTGAAAGAAAATAATATACATAAAGCCCCTGTAAATTATTTGTTGTTCTTCTTGAATCTTTTTCATATTTTTTCTTGTGGCTTCTGTGTGTGCGCACTCCTTCTCTCACACAAGAAGCCAAAGCCTATCCCCCCAATATAAAAATATAAAAAGATACACACACACACACACACACACACATATATATGTATGTATCAGACACACATACACTATGTGTGTGCGTGTGTGTATGTGGCTGTGTTGTGGATGCTGCTGGGTCAAGGGGGCCTGGCTTTCAGGGAAGGAAGAGGTATTATTGAATCTCAATCAGATTCTCCCACGGGATAACTTTTTGGGTTGTTTTCTAGAAAGTTTAAGAATTCCTGAAAAATCAGGGGATGACCCAAGTATTCTGAAACTTGGGGGACTGGTAGTGGTAAATATGTCTTCCAGTTGTGGCCATTTCCATCCCAATAGCCCTAAAAATAATGGAAAGGGGAGCTTCAGAAAGGGAGCCTCAGAAGTTCCCCCATTGCCATCAATGGGCCAGATCTTCCTGGAGTGAAAATGGATCTTTCAGCTGCCAAATCGAATGATGGTATTTTGTTCTCCCAAATTCAGGAAGCTCCTGAAAAACAGAAAGGGGGACACCAACAGTGCTTCTTGTAAGTGAGAGCATGAACCAGGGCAACTCCCAGGTATTTGGGTGTGCTGCAATGCTCCAGTGGGATTACTTCCCAGGTAATCCTCAGAGCTCTAGATGATTGTCTGTTCTTAAGGTGAAAAGCAAACATCTGCATTTTAAATGAATAAGGGCTCAGCTGGTTTTCCCTGTAATAGGCAGTAAGAGCACCTAAAGCTTCAGAGAGCTTCTGTTCAACCATTTCAAAGCTCCCTGCTTTAGCGGTGATGGCATGATCGTCATCATAGATGGAACTCTTTGTCCCCTGGCAATTTTTAACTGATATTGTAACACTCAGGACCGAGGTAGGTCAACATTTTCCACCTCATCAGATAGCTGCTGGAGGTGCTCCACTTCATAGAGGAACATGGGAAACCAGGCACCTCACACTCTGCATTGCCCAGCTCCAGCCAAGGGGTATCAGATTGTGGAAGTATGAATACATGTGGTGCTCGTGGCTTCCCCCATACATTCCAATAATAACACAGGAGTCCTTCCATGTTGCCCTGGTGGTGACATGTGCCAGCTCCACCATCCTTCAACCACAGAGCCACACCTGTGTTATCTGATGGGAGTCAGCTGGCTCAGTGGGTGACCAGAACTAAATCAACACATGCCGCCAAATACATCCCCACGTGAAGAGGCTTTCAGGCTAAAAAATGACAGAAAATTTTTAAAAACCTAAGGGTGAGTTCTGTCGAAGAATCTAATACTGTAGGGCAATCAAATGAAGATTTTTGAGGGAAGCAGGGACTCAAAGATAGATAATTGAAGAACTAGAAGTGTAACTAGGTCCAAAACTGAGAGGCTACTAAAGGAAAGAAATAATGCATCATAGCTGGTCTCTAATTTGAATTTGGGCTTCCCCATCCAACTCCACCACTCTGTTTACTAAATAATATTTTCATAACTCACTTAAAATAAACAAAAATGTTATTTTTTCAGATGTAAAAACTTAGCATACATATCACATTCTGCATTATATGGATTATTGTATTCTCCAACTCAAAATGATTCTGATACCATAATGTTAATGTTAGTTAAAAAAAAGTTGTGAGGAAGAAACTTCATTTGAAATGAATGTTTTTATTTAAGGTTGACAGTGATAAAACGGAAGGGTTCATGCTGCAAATTTTTTGCCTCCATTTGTCTTTGTTGATAAAACGAGGACTGTCAGAAGCTGGAGAGGTCAAGCTCGCAGCAAATTTAATGTGACTGTTTATCTGTGTGCTGAATAGGTTTGCACACAAATGATAAATGCAGACAAAACCGCGACTTCCTCCAGTTTAATAAATTACAAAGAAGAAGTGTGGCATCCTAGCATTATTTGACTGTTTTTATACTAAATGGTATGGAGAAACTCTTTAAAAAAGAATAGAGAAACCCTCTATTCTGTGCATGACACCATTTAAATTATTTCTGGAATTCTGAAATATTAAATTATGTATGGTGTTGTCTCAATACAAATAAATGTTCTATAATTATTACTTGAAACATATATGCCTCTATTAAAAATACTTGTAAAAATATTGCATCAACTGGGACCATGAAGTTTGGTTCTCTAGGGCTGGATCTACACAGTCCTATAATCCAGGTTCTGATCCCAGATTACCTGCTTTGAACTGGATTATATGAGTCTACTCTTCTCTATGATCCAGTTCAAATCAGATGATCTGGTATCAGATCATAGGATTATAGAACAGTGTAGATTTAGCCTAGAATAGTAGTTCCCAATCTTTGGTCCTCATGATGTTTTGGACTTCAGCTCCTACATTTCCTAAAAGCTGATAAAATGACTGAGATTTCTGAGAGTCCAACTACACTGCCTTAGAATCCAGTTTCTGATCCTACATTATCTTATTTGCACTGGACTATGCGGAAGTTTAGACTCATATAATCCAGTTCAAAGCAGGTAATCTGCGATCAGAGAACCAAACATCATGGTCTACTGTTGATTCAATATTTTATAAATATTTGTTTTGTAAATTGCAATGGAGTCAGGGTGGATAAGCAAATTAAAACTCAACTCAGCCAAGACAAGAGATACACTTAGTTCGTGATTTCTTTTGATTTGGATTTAGATTTGGATTTGTTTTACCGTACATAGCATTGGATTCCACTTTCAGAGTCAGACATGCTATTTTGGAGTAAATCTGGGTGACATTTTCACACTCCCCTCCCCCCAATTACAATACTATGCACCAAAATATTTGGCTGTGGATTGACAGAAAGAAACTTGGCATCACCAAATAATTTGAGTGAGTCTACAATAGTGGGTTGTTCTTTCCTCCCCAATCCTTTTCAGCTGCTTTGAGTTCCACCTTTTGGGTGAGAGGTGAAATAAAGCTTTAGGAGAATAAGAACAAGAATATTACCTCTCTATTATTATTGAAATATATAGTAATAAAATATAGCAATATGTTCACAACATTTGGAAGCTTTAAAGCATGTTTGGAAGGAAAAAGAATAACCTGTAACTCAGTGGTTCTCAACCTTCCTAATGCCATGACTCCTTACTACAGTTCCTCATGTTATGGTGAACCCCAACCATAACATTATTTCCATTGCCACTTCATGACTTTATTTTCCTACTGTTATGAATCATAATGTAAATATCTGATATGCAGGATGTATTTTGATTCACTGGACCAAATTTGGCATAAATACCCAATATGCTCAAATTTGAATACTGGTGGGTTTGGGGGGCATTGATTTTGTCATTTGGGAGTTGTAGTTGCTGGGATTTATAGTTCACCTACAATCAAATAGCATTCTGAACTCCACCAATGAGAGAATTGAGCCAAACTTCCCACACAGAACCCCCATGACCAACAGAAAATACTGTGTTTTCTGATGGTCTTTGGTGATTCCTCTGACACCCCCCCCCCAGTGACCAACCCTAGATTGAGAACTACTGCTGTAGCTGAAGACCTTTTGATATTCAAAATAGTTTTCCATAATTTCTTATCTACAGCAAACAAAATTGAAATATATAGTAATAGTAAAGCCTTCGACAATACAAACAAAATTGATATTGTGGACAGAAATGGAAAATAATATGTTGGATTTGCATTTCCCCACTCCAAAATTTTTTTTTTTAATTTTCATTCTGGGCACTTATACACTGACTACTTAGTGTGGATTGAAGGCAGTTCAAAAATGTGATGTTCTAATGATACATGGCACAACAGTGTTTAGTAATACACATTAGAAGCATTTATTTATTTATTTATTTAAAACATTTATATTCTGTCTTTCTCACCCCGAAGGGGATTCAGGGTGGAGCACAACATACAAACAGCAAACATTCAATGCTGGGACATGAATTCATTATATGCATACATAAACATTAAAAACATTTATCTCAGCATTAAAATGCACTGTTTGAGGATGAGCAAAATAATGGATTACGCCAAAATATGTCCTTGTAATGTGCAATGAAGATGTAAACAGCATCACATGGCATAACCAATTAAGGGACAGGAGCTCTGGTGATCCACATTTATGCACTGGAGTGGAGAGCTTTAAAAAATCTCTAATCATCCATGGCCACAAAGCCATGCATACTGTGGAGCATGGATTCAGGTCAGAGATAAACACACAGGTGTATATAAATACTGGCCAAGTCTCAGCATGGTTCCTGTCCTTGATGTGTGTTCTGGTGCACATTCAATTCACATCCTCCTCTGATGATTTTGTCCCACATTACTTGGTCAGTGTACCTTTTGAAATGCATACACTCTGGGAACAAGGAAGCACACATTCCAAAGAGATAGATGACAAAGATGCACAACTTCAAAAAAATGCATAGAAGCTTGTTTCAATCAAAGAGAACTACACATGAAAATGAGCATATTAGAAAAATGCATACAAAAGAGGCATACAAAAATGTTCACAATACAAACATGGTATTTGCATAGTCCAATAAAGGCTTGGAAGAGAATAGAAATGCTAACGGGATTCTGAACAAGAACAAAAGAATGAGACACACATCTATCCCTATCCCTAATAGGGGAAGTCTAATATGTTTTATGGTCATGTTTGGTGGTTGGTGTAGTTTTTAATGGTTTTAATGTATAGTTATATGTTATGGACTCAGATATGTAATGTATTATTTTATATGTATGTCAGGCTTTGCATTTTTGCCATTTATTGTTGTACACCACTTTGTGTCCCTCCAGAGGTGAGAAAAGCGGTATAGAAATGCAATGAATTAATAAATAAGTATGTTCAAGTATTCTTAGACAGATTTGTAATTTTTATCTTGGAACTGAGAAAAACACTAGAAAAAATCATGGTTGAATCAATTTTATTTTATTTTGTGAAATATCAAGCCACCTCTTCTATTTAATAAGATGTGCTCCCTCCTTTTAAGAAGCTTTAATGAAGTTTCATCACTGCATAACGGTTTTCTTTCTGTGAGCCTTTTACTTTCAATGGAATCAGCACCTCTCCTTTATTACTAATAGCTTAGAGATGGTATAACAAGAACAATTTTGAGAGGCTTCCCATCACTTCTTAGATGGAAGCAATCTCTCACATTCTATTGGTGATAAATCAAAATTATTTCACAGAGCAAGTCTATTCCCATTTTTTATTCTGAAGAAGGGCCTCAGATAATAGTTTTTGAGCATGCTGAAAAGCAGTATCATTTTGAAATCCATAATATACTTTTCAAAAGACTGGTTTTTAAATACTTTTTTTCTTTTGTATCATATAAACAATAGCCTTTTGCCTTATGAGAAGAAAGACTAAAAGTTATTGGATTACATTGAAACAGTGTTAATCTGTTTTAATGCCAGATTATAATGATTGCGTATGTGTGTGTGTCACTGTGTGTGTGTTTTTGTATGAGAGAGCGGGGAGAGAGGGAGGGAGATGCTTTATGCGAATAGTGCCATTTTGGTAACACTGCAAACATCCTGCAAATATAAAAATATTGCATTTAACGAAGTAAAGCTTAACATTTCTTAACCATATTTCCTGATGTGTACTCCCTTGTTAAGTATAATATAAGATTTCAGCTTACATGTTAGAACATGCAAGATCTGATTATGATGCCAACAACACCTAAAGAAATATTCCCCAAAGTCGGAAAACTGTAGCTGTAGCCTGATTTATGCTGTCCTTCAAGCCAAGCCAAGGCCTCTGTGCCAAAATGCAACATGACCTGGGTACAAAATATTACTCTGTAGTATCAATTAGGGCTCTAAAACTCAGCTCTTGTTAAAATATGAGTAAAAATAGCTGTAGAGTGAATGAAATAGGCAAAAATTTATCACTAATTGGGATCAAATATCCCACAACTGTATTAAAGGGCTGTATCTTCATAAGAAGAAAGCCAGTTCTTTGGTCTGCTTCTTTTATTGAATGACTTAATGTGCATTTTTTGTATTAAGATGTAGATCCGAACATGGTAAATAACCTTCTCCAGAGTTTGTGATAGAATTTCTTTTCTTCAAAAATGTGTGCAAAACTGTGCAAAATAAATCTACTACAGAATGTATTTGTTTGGGACTGGTGTGTGTGACAATCAAAGTGTATGTATATATTTCTGTAGTTTAGTTACATTTGTAAAATAACTTGGACACTTCACAGAACTATTTTGGATTAGTGATGTTTTTATCAAACATAGTCCTTCATCCATCAGTTCAAATGCAATTTGTCCTCTTAGTCTTCTGGAGAATGTTCTGGGCAGTTTCTTTCTTTCTTACTAGTGGTTATGGATGGCAGATATACAAAATAATCCACATTTTCCTACAAAGTGCAGTAATCCAAACCCCCTAATATTCATTTTTATATTCAGAAGTATGCTTCCTTTTTATTTGCATATCTTTCATCATCATTCATCAATTTCAAGACCAATGCAAGAGGCATACAGGCATATATGTGATTATCTCCGTAAGTTTTCAGTGCAGCAGACACTTCTTGCCCAGCAAAAGACTTCTAAGAGACATTGTTGCCATCATTGCAAGGATGTCATGCCTTCAGAAGAATAATAATCCGGTACCAGCAGTTTCCGTGGCAGATTTATCCAACATTTTCCTTATGCTCGTGCAGAACTGGTGTAGTGTCAGAAGCCTCGACCCAAAATACCAGCAGGTCGTTAATCAACAGTCTGAGGTCAAGCCAATAGTCCAACGGAGATGCAAACATTAACAGGATAAAACAATAGAGAAGCCAAATGCCCATTTCAGGGTTGTAAGCCAATTACCACAGTGTCCAGAGTACAAGGTTGAAACAGAATCCACAAGTCCAAGGTGCTTCCAGGATTCAGGAAACACAAGATAGCAAGAGTCCAAGGTCATAGCTTCTAGAACTGACATTGCAACCAGCAATAAGGTGCCACCCCGAGTACCTTAAATCCTAAGTTCATAGGAGTTACCTATTGCTGACGTTCTTATTGGCTTATCTCAAGGACCTGCACAGTGGGGACTTTTCTTTTTGCAAGTCCACAAAAGCTGGAACAGTTAACTTTTCCTCAGCCTGCTGAGAGAAACTCACTTGTACTAGTTCTGCAGGCTGAGTAGTATTAGCTCCTTCCATGGGTGCTGTTTCAAAGCTTGGCAGAGGGAGATGCTGGGCTCCAGGTCCACCACTGAACCTTCCACTAGCACCTCCTCACCCTCTCTTTCTAAGCTTTTCATGACACATATGCTGGATAAAGAGGGGGTGGGGGTGAAGGGTGCTAACAATGACAATGTTATTGCAGAGAAGGATGTATTTAAAAAAGAAGGTGCAGACAAAAAAGTTACATGGAAATGAAATGTGTATAAGAACCAAGGGAAACTAAGTATAAGCAAGATGTTGTAACAACAATAAATATATATTGTGGCTACACACACACACGCACAGAGGCAAGATAAAGACTAATTTCTCCAAGCATATAAGTAATACACTCATCAGTAAGAATGAAATATCTGTTACTTTTCCTGTAAAGCACTGAAGGGACATCTTCACATTTCCCTTTTTTTTTGGCAGTGATGATGGGGTTTTTAGAGTTCAGCCATGGAGTCTGAAGGCTCCAATCACACCCCAGAGAACTACTTCTATGGCTCCATGGCTGAAATGCCTCTGCCACCAGAAAAATGGTGGTGGCAGACAATGGCAGGCTTCCCATCTTCTGATAATGAAAGCTGGGTCAAGCTTCTGAAAATAGGTTTTCCCCCAAGAAATCAGGTAGGGGGGAAGTCACAATAGAGCAGGGTGCAGGGAGACAGGTCACCATGCCCCCTGTGTGAGGGCTGCCAGGACACAGTGAGAGAGTTCGATTCCAGTGGGGCATGTGATGAGGTGGAAAGACTGTCATGAGATGTCACATCAGTAGTTGTATAGAAAATGGTTGTATAGAAGATGGAATTTTACGAGATCCTGGGATGTTTTTCCACCAGCATTACAGAACACAGGCTATTTGTCTGTTCCACTCCTGCAGAATCATGGGAAATGTAGTTTAGGGAAGCTGAGGACCTTTTTAGCTGAGAATTCCAAAGGCTCTGCCCTAAACTACATTTCCCAGAATTCTGCAGGAGCAACTTGGATAATTAATAGACAATAGCCTTTGTTCTATAATGCTAGTGGGAAAACATCCCTGGCTGTACACAACCATTAAAAGGACAAATGCCCTGTTTTTCATTTAACTTGATAGTCAGCATATATTATTACAGCTTAGCTCATATATACGCCCACTTGGCAAATCTTGTGATGTCTCTCATTTGGTCATTGCTAAGCAACAAAAGGCTACAGCTTGAGTTCCCATTGGGAGAAAGACAGGGTAGAAATAAAGTTAATAAATAATATCTGTTCTGTTGCTTCTTGAAATGGAATGAAATTTGCAGTCACTAAAGGACATTTTGTCTGTCAAATGCCATACATGTGTAAGAAAATTGAACATTTAAATGTTGATTTAAAAACTCAAGTACTTGTTGGTATTGTTGTTTATTAGGAGAACAGAAAGAGAAGTATAGAAATAGTTGCTTCTTTGAAGGTATGGTCTGCCAGGTTTCCAAAGAACAGCATCCTTTGCAGTTTTGGAGCTGAATATATACCTAGGTTTGTGGTCCATTAACATACAAAAAAGTAACATTCAGAATAGAAATGGTATGAAGATTGATTTTTTAGTTTCACATATCTGGACACTAGTTGAGGTTTGGTATGATCTGGCATGGATCTGCATCCCATCCTTTTCTGGATGCATCTACACTGTAGAATCCCGGGAGTTGTAATTTTATATGACACCAGTACCCTTTATCTGAGAAGGCAAAGGGATTGTAAAACTACCACTCCCTGGATTCCATAGCATTGAGACATGGCTGTAAAGTGCTGTCAAAATGCATTATTTCTACAGTGTAGATGGATGCACCCTCTCCTTGTCTCTCTTTTCTATCTCTCACTCTTTCACACATATATCCCTGAAACTACAGACCTTGAGGTGTGTGTGAATCAGCCAAGTGTCCCTGAAGAAGGCAGTATGGAGAGTAACTGCCTGCCTTCAGTGAAACATCAGGGCATAGTGCATCACTCTTAATGTGGTGGTTCAGTTTTACAAGTGATCAGAATGCTCCATGCTGTCATTCTAAGCAAGTATGAGACCAATGTGTGCTTAAGGCTATTGGATGTCCTGATTTAGGAACAAAGTATTTTTCATGGTTTAATCTTTCATTTCTGTATTAATTCTGTATCTTAATATCAGTCCACTTGGCATTTTCTACTTTCTCAATTCCAGTCATAGAAAATTATTTACACTGGGAATGAACATAACTCCATGATATATTTAGAGAGCTCACATTCTCTACTTTGCTTCTGCCAAATATTACAAACAGTTAAAATGATGAACTATTCATTGCTATTCCAAACTTCTCTTTTGAGGTATCCTTTGCATAAGATCTGTGATTCAGGAAGCCAGACACATGTTAATTCCCGTACAATGGAAAAATCAATATTAAAATCAGAAGTTCACTGCTGCTGAGACTGTGCTGTGGTGATAGCAAAATATTGACTTACCACTCTCAGCCTGGAGCACAAAAAGGCAAGCATTTGATCTTTAATTAATACACACATAATGTAGCTGCAGCACTAGATTCTAAAGCATTTCCAAAAGCTTTGCCAAACAGTAACCTTGATTTAAACTTTAGGGGAATATTAAATTAAGTCGCAAGCTCCTTATGGTCTAAACCTTGCCGTAATTTCTCTCTATAGAGCATAATGCCCTTTTACAGTGATATATAAAGAACAATAATACTATAAAAAGAGATGAGTCAGCAGCACCAGGAACAATATCAAAATCTTTGTCAGCTTTTAGAGGTCATGAAGTCAAAGAGTTACATGACTGAATTAGTGCAGTTAGATCATTTGAAACTCTTGATTGAGTAATTTTAAGCATATGTCAGCTCTTTAGAAGATACTAACTGGAATCTTTTTGATGTCTTAATTATGCATCATATGCATCTACAAAACTGGTAGATCAATGTGGAAGATGAGTTCTGTGTGTAATTCCATTGTGCATGCAGAAGTACATATGCATACAATGCTCACATTTTACTTCTCCAAATCCAGAAGGCCTGTTTTGTGCAAACAGGAATAAAATGGTTAAAAATGACTCAAGAAAAGCATCCCTACAAAAGATGCAAAAGTACATTTAATTTAAAATATATTATCCTAAAATAAGGTATAACATAGAAAATGTCCAATTGTTAAATGAAACTTATTCCATCTTTGTTAATAATTTTTAAAGGCTGCCACAACTATATGAAAAAGTAGTAGGCATTTTAACTATACTGAAGTGTAATTTAATATAAAAACAGTGACTAAAAATAATGTATGAACTATAAAAGTATTAAAGGTATCAGGAAGGGAATGTGTCTTAATTTATCCACTCTGAATTGTCCCTGAGACACTATACGTCTGGAAAACATTAATGGAAACATTAGATTAAGATGTCTGCTATCTCTGTATCAGATGATTGATAAAAATGATTCTGGGTGCAGACAGCTATTGTACAGTGCAAAAAAACAAAACAATCCCATCTCAAAAAAAGGAGAGGGCAGGACCTCTTTTAGAATGACCTTTTACTGATAAATTGATGATGTCCTCATTAACAGCAACCCTGCTGCTTGCCCTCCATAAAAGATAATGTCCCGCTGTTAACACTGTTCGCATTTCTGTGATTTAATGCTACTATTACAGTAGAGATACTATTTAAATGGATTAAGGTTTAAATTAAGATAAAATATCATTGTGGTCAGCTGTGTTTATCTCCAAAGCCAACTGTATCCTTCCATTCCATGCTTGCAGTAATAGGAAATGAACAGTGGCATCCATCAGCAACTAAAAGAATGATATGGTGACTGTACAAAATACAGTTTCACTCCTGAAATATACTATGGGATGAAGTGTCAGACCTGGGCTGTTTACTGTAGCATATGGTATCTACAACTCTATAATTCCAAATGGGAAAACTTGGTGATCTAAATTATTCATCTTGGACTTATTTACTATTGTTATGGATGGCCACAATTATAGGAGTCATTCAAAGAGAAAGGAGTGTATTATCTTGATTCACCTCAGTAACCTCTCTTTTGAGTATCCTGTGGGTATTTAGAGAAGGGGAAAAACACTATTTTTAACAGAAGAATACACACATACATATTTACTGAAATTGCTCAGTTCTGTACATAAGCTCAAGTATTTGAATCTATTTGTTACTGATTCAAACAGCATAAAATGGATTTGAATCATGGAGCCCTCTAAACAGGGCTTTGACTCTTCGAGATCGCCAAATATTATTGGACTGCATCTCCCAGGATTCTTCTCCATTGAATGTTTTACTTTTAAAATGATGTTTTTAAAGACTGGAGATGATTTAGGGCCTTTCTACACATGCTATAAAACTTGGAAGTAACTGGGTTAAAGGGAATGGGATGGCTAAATTTAGCCAAAGTGTGGGAGAAATCAGGTTAAAAGCTAAAGGGCATGTGTTAAAAAGGTATGCTTATAACCTGATTCAGCCTGAAAAAAACCCCCACACCTTTGCATGATTGTATATCCCTGTAATCATACAAAACATATTTTCCTCCTCTCTCCGCTGTGTAGACTGCTTCGGTGTACATGCCCTTTTTAAAAGCCTGAAACATCTGATCAGCTGATCGGGCTGTCAAATGGGCACACGGGCAGTTCAAGGAAACCACAAATGGAAAGCAATTAGAATGCTATAAAACTCTTTATTTTGCACTTTATAATTTTAAACAGAGGTTGAATTAAGAATTGAGGGAAGATAAAGAGATCCCTGGAAGTTCTTTTTTAATTCCCTCTGTTATGCGCTGGAACTCATATATGCACATGCAAATCTACTTGTGCGTATATTAAGATATTCACATGTGTGTGTATATGGTCCAATGGATAACAGAAGGAATTTGTTTTTTTTTTTAAAAAAATCTTCCATGAAATGTCCCCTGTCAACCTTTCATGTTGATCTGTTACAGAGTAAAGCTGTGAGGACAGTGAGGGACCATATTCCAGGATTGACACATCTGGGTGAACCTGGTGTCAGGGCCTGGGATTTTTTGACTGAGTTATAAAACATGGATTTTGGCACTGTCTGAAAGTGCTCTTAGAATCAAGAAAGGCAAGAAAGGTTCATCCACTCTATTTAGTCCTGCTGGCCATGAACAACTCCATAGTTGAGGGGAAACCAACATGGCTTGTTTTTGAGATGCTTCTTCACACAATTGTACTTGCAATCCATATTGGATTACATATTGTATTTCCACCTGCCTGAAAATCATCCCCATGATGTCCAAAGGCAGCAATACACAACCACTCTTAATAAATTTTCTGTCCATTAAGTTATATGATAGAATGTATGAATGGGTTCGACAATTGAATTCTAAAATAATTGAGGGTAAAATATGGATTTCGGCTGCTTGAATGCTACACCTCCTATTTATTTATTTATTTATTTATCATGTCAGTATCAACCAGACAATTGTATTACATTTTTAGCAAATTTTTAACAAACAGACAAAACAGAGTTTGCAAGCTTGGTAGTTGATTAAATGTCCTTTGACCAGTAGCTGGCCACTTGGAGTGCCTCTGGTGTTGCTGCAAGAAGGGCCTCCATTGTGCATGTGGCGGGGCTCAGGTTGCATTGCAGCAGGTGGTCTGTAGTTTGCTCTTCTCCACACTCGCATGTTGTGGATTCCACTTTGTAGCCCCATTTCTTGAGGTTGGCTCTGCATCTCGTGGTGCCAGAGTGCAATCTGTTCAGCGCCTTCCAAGTCTCCCAGTTTTCTGTGTGCCTAGGGGGGAGTCTCTCATTTGGTATCAGCCATTGATTGAGGTTCTGGGTTTGAGCCTGCCACTTTTGGACTCTCGCTTGCTGAGGTGTTCCAGCGAATGTCTCTGTAGATCTTAGAAAACTATTTCTTGATTTAAGTCATTGACGTGCTAGCTGATATCTAAACAAGGGATGAGCTGGAGATGTCTCTGCCTTGGTCCTTTCACTATTGGCTACTACACTTCCTGCCCAGGCTCTAATATTTACGATTTTATTTTAGTTCCTCCACCATCTCACATTAATTTGGTGATCACAAGGGCATTTGATGACAGCTTCTGAGCTATGAATCTCCCTTTCTATGGAAGGGTGATGTCTCCCTACTTGCTGACTTTTTGTCAACAAGTTTTTTTTCATGTCAGGAACGACTTGAGAAAGTGCAAGTCACTTTTGGTATGAGAGGATTGGCTGTCTGCAAAGATATTGCCCAGGGGATGCCTGGATGTTTTTCCATTGTGTAGGAGGCTTCTCTCATTATCTACATGAGAAGCTGGAGCTGACACACAGGAGCTCACCCCTCTCCCCAAATTCAAACCACTGACCTTTTGGTCAGCAGTCTTGCTGGCACAAGAGTTTAACCCATTGCTCTACCGAGGGCTCCAACAAGTGAAAACTTTTCTATGTCAGCAAGCTTTTAGGAATTGCAACTTACTTTCTAGTTGTTACAGAGCTTGGAATTTGGTACCAACCATGTAGTGATCAAAATCTCCTCAACCCACTTTGTAAGCAGCAAAGAATCTCTCCCCCTACCCACCAACACATCCATTTCCATGTGAAAAGAGAATGGGAGAGAATAAGCTGTTTCCAGCTGTTTTACTATGGAAAAGACATGATCTGTTGATGCTTATTCAAACATGTTCAGCTAAGACAAAATAGCTGAGCTTGATTTTTCTCTGTAGTTGTTCTTGTTCTTCAGTTTAGATATTGGATAACATGAAGAATTCAGGGGATAGCATCAGCAAATTTAGCTAACAAGGACTAGTTTTGTGATGCTTGCATGCTTCCTAATGCAGGGTATTGACCTTTGTTTTAATGTTATAAGCTGCTTCCAGTTCTAGTGTAAGAGAAAATATACAGTATAAACAAATTAAAAAACAACAGAAGTAGCAACAACAAAAATTGCATAATTTTTCTTCTCATCAGTACAATTTAAAGATATTCCAACACTTTTCATCGAGAGCCCTTCACCCTAGCTGACTTTAGCACTTTGATTCCATCCTTTGGTTTCCTGGGCTTTGTAATTTCATGAAGCATTTAGAGTTCTCTGCTAGCATATGTAAATACTTACCAAACTTTGAATCCCAGAATTTGGTATGATGCAGTGATGGCAATTAAAGTAGAATCAAAGTATTA
Source organism: Anolis sagrei (assembly GCF_037176765.1). Lineage (NCBI taxonomy): Eukaryota > Metazoa > Chordata > Lepidosauria > Squamata > Anolidae > Anolis > Anolis sagrei. Next base: position 58,019,180 of record NC_090023.1, on the reverse strand, counting down.
TAAATTATGTAGTGCAGGAAAACCAAATTTTTGGACAAATTATGGAATTGTAACTGAGCAGAACTACAGGAGCTGTGATATTTATAAAATTTCTCTGAAGCAACACTTTCCCAAACATTCTAGACTTTTCCTTCAGCCAGCCAATCTTTATCTGGTTGCTATGTGTGTGGGCCCTTAACTTCACCAGAAATACTGTTCTTCTTAGACCATTATTTTATGACAACTTTTTGAAACACACTCTTATCTCTAGGCTTTTTTTTTTTTTTTGTCGTGTCAGGAGCAACTTGAGAAACTGCAAGTTGCTCCAAGTGAGAGAATTGGCTACTTTCTGATGAACCCTTAAACATATAGCATTTTACTGTCCGAACGTATCTCCTTCTACGTTTATTGTGTTGAATTGTAGGCATCAAATGCATGCTGTTGGAAGCCACACTGAGTCCCCCTTAGGGGGTTGAGAAGGGCGGGGTAGAAGTACCCGAAATAAATAAATAAATAAATATTGTACAATTTTACTGTAGAGAGTAAAATTGCCTCATCCTATAGCAATAACTGAACACACAGTAGTTATTTTAGGTTGCTCTTTTAAATACAGCAGGGAAACCAGATACGAACAGCAAGCATATAGTATTATTTAAAGAGATAGCCATTAATTTATTTTAGAGTAAAAAGACAGACCAAGTCTAGTAGCACCTTTGAGTCTAACTAGGAAGGAGAAATTTCTCAAATCTCATAGATACAGTCCACTGTCCATCTTTTACTTTGAACTGTGTCCACTAAAGCTTATGCTAGAAATTTATGCTAAAAGTATATTTTCCCAGTTACTCCCAATGCAGCTTTTCTGCACTTTTAGAACCATACAGGTAATGAGTGGTGGGATTGATTCATTTGGTTTACATTTTAATAAAATTATACTAGGGTAAATACATACAAATACATTTCAATATATTGTTGTATGACATATGTATTGGGGACATTCAGGAGACTTTCAGTTTACATTAGGGTTACATTCTTGGACTGATATAAATGGGGGGATGACACCATTTTGATAGGGAATAACTGGAGATCAAGGTTTGTGTTCAAATCAAGATGACATAGCTATGAAGTTAACTATTTTACACAAATATCATTGGGTTTAGCACAAAAAAACCCCCAAACAAACACCAGAGTATTTTTTTCAAGCTGAAGAAACCTGCAGAAACTCTCCCATGGGCCCAGAACATGCAGCAACTGCTGAATCCAAAGAGGATTCACTTGACTGATTTAGCTTGCCATAGGACAATATTTTCCCTTCTGAGAATATTATTATTATTTGAAACACATCAAGATTAGTACACAGCAAACAATACCACTATTTTGGCTGTGGTATTGGATCACACGTCGGATAAATTTTTTGGCATTTCCTGACACTTCAGTCTAGATTTCTTTGCTGAAGGACTGCCTAAACCAGTGGTTCTCAACCTTCCTAATGCCACAACCCCTAAATACAGTTCCTCATGTCGTGGTGACCCCCAACCATAAAATTATTTTTGTTGCTAATTCATAACTGTCATTTTGCTACTATCTCTTTTAAATGGTCTTTTAACTTATGACAATGTTTTAATTAATGTTTATCTGACTTTTTAATTATTGTTGTTGACATCTAATGGTTACTGGTTATAACCCTCCCTGAGGTCCCCCCCCCCCCCCCCCAGGATGAGAAGGACGGGATATAAATGTCCAAAATAAATAAATAAATAAATAAATAAATACTGTTATGAATTGTAATGTAAGACCCCCACGAAACTTGGCACACAGATTGGCCATGACAAACAGAAAATACTGGAGGGGTTTGGGAGGAATTCACAGGAATTTAGGGGAGATGTAATTCACCTACATCCCGGAGAGCACTGTGAACCCAAACTACTATGGATCTGGACCAACCTTGGCACAAATACTCAATATGCCCAAATTTGAACACTGATGGTGTTTGGGGAAAATAGACCTTGACATTTGGGAGTTGTAGTGCTTGGATTGATAATTCACCTACAATCAGAGCATTCTGAATTTCACCAATGATGATATTGAACCAAATTTGGTACACAGAACTCCCATGACCAACAGAAATTACTTGAAGGGTTTGGTGGGCATTAACCTTGGGTTTTGGAGTTGTAGTTCACCTACATCCAGAAAGCACTGTGGACTCAAACAGTGATGGATCTGGACCAAATGTGGCAAGAATACTCAATATGCCCCAATGTGAACACTGGTGACATTTGGGAGTTGTAGTGCTTGGATTTATAGTTCACCTACAATCTGAGCATTCTGAACTCCACCAATGATTGAATTGAACCGAACTTGGCACACAGAACTCCCATGACCAACAGAAAATACTGGAAGGGTTTTTTGTTTTTGTTTTTTGCTCCTGCAGTCATTCCAGGAGACTATTATTATTATTATTATTATTATTATTACTACTACTACTACTACTACTACTATAAAACTCAGTTGGAAGAAAACCTCAAATCCAGCCCCCATCTTTCTGCCAGGCAGGAAGATAGAATTACTATTCTATTATTATACAACATCTTCATCATCATCATTATTACACGTTACACAGAATACAAATATGTGAAATTAATTAATTAATTAATTAATTGTGTGCATGCGTTTTGGATTAGGAGTCTGGAGACTAATAAATGGCAATGGAATGCCACTGGATGACCTTGAGAAAGACACACTTTCTCAACCTCAAAGAAGGCAAAGGCAGCCTCCTTCTGAAGAGATCTTGCCAAGAAAATCCAGTGCTAGGTTCATCCTGGGGCCCTTCCAGATGGGCCCTATATCCCAGGATCTGATCTCAGGTTATCTGCTTTGAACTGGATTATATGAGTCTGCACTGCCTGATAATCTGGGATAAACAGAAAACCTGGGATCAGATCTTGGGATATAGGGCCTGTCTGGAAGGGCCCCTAGACGCCTTCTACACTGTCCTTATATCCCAGGATCTGATCCAAGTTATCTGCTTTGAACTGGATTATATGAGTCTGCACTACCAGTTAATCTGGGATAAACAGAAATCCTGGGATCAGATCTTGGGATATAGGGCCTGTCTGGAAGGGCCTCTAGACCCCTTCTAAACTGTCCTCATATCACAAGATCTGATTCCAGGTTATCTGCTTTGAACTGGATTATATTAGTCTGCACTGCCAGATAATCTGGGATAAACAGAAAACCTGGGATCAGATCTTGGGATATAGGACCTATTTGGAAGGGTCCCGAGGCGCCTTCATTATTGTTATTATTATTATTATTATTATTATTATTATTATTATTATTAGACTAAGGGAGTTGGAAGGGAACCCCAAAGGACATCCAGCCCAGCCCCCTTCTTTCTGCCAGACAGGGAGATAGAATTACTGCAGGAGCAACAACAATTGATAATGATAATAACAGTAGGTAAAGTTTATGACAGGCTCTCCCATCATTTCTGCTCCAAATAATAATACTAATACTACTAATAATAGTAGTAGTCTCCTGGATTCACTGGATGGATTTGGTGGGCATGGATCAGAGTTTTAGAATTGAAGTTCACTTATATCCAGAGAGAACTGTGGACTCAAACAATGAGGGATCTGGACCAAATTTGTTATAAATACCTGATGCCCCAAAATTTGAGAACTGGTGGGGTCAGGAGGCACTTGGACGCAGAGGGAAGAGGCATGTGCTGCTGCTGCTGCTCTCTCCCTCCTGGGAGAAGAGGGCCAGTGAGGAGAGGAGGCCCCTGGGAGGGAGGGAAAAGAAGGAAGGAAGAGACAGGGAGATCCTGCGGGGGGGGGGGGAGGCTCTTTTTGACAGGAGGCTCCAGATAAGCCAGTCAGCCATTGCGGGGGAGGGGCCAAAGGAGGAGGAGGCGACCCCTTAGAAATGGCGTAACGACCCCCCTAGGGGTCGGGACCCCCAGATTGAGAAACGCTGGCCTAAACAGTAGGCTTGGGCGATTGTGTTCGTTATTCTCGTTATTCGTTATGGATTCGTATTTAAATTAGCTTACGATCCAATATCGAGCCATGCAGGAATAGTGTGAGGAGTAATTAAGAATCGAAACAATTTTGTCCATTTTTTGTAATTATTTTGTAATTATTTTCGTATGTCTGGTGCAAGTTTTACAATCTCTCTGTTTCTCTTCCCTCCCCGGTAGCAAGCTAGCAAGCGGCGCATTTACCCCACTTCCAGTCTCTCCCCTCCTGCCAGCCACCTTTGCTCTGCTGCTTCCCTCATCTTTCCTCATGCTGTCTTCCTGGCCAGCAGCTTCAAACTATTATTACTATATATGAGGGGTCCTCAAACTTTTTAACGGGGGGGGGGAGGGGGAGAGATTACTGTCACAGCATGGGTAAGAGTCTTAATATAACAGCAGGAAATCCATGAATATGTTTACTGATCAGCCGAACTATCAGGAATGTGGTCTCAGATAACCCACCTTTCCACACAGCCATATAACTCAGAATATCAAAGCAGAAAATCCCCCAATACGTGCTTTAAACTGGATTATATGGCAGTGTGGTCTCAGATAACCCACCTTTCCAAACAGCCATATAACTCAGAATATCAAAGCAGAACATCCCCCAATATGTGCTTTGAACCGGATTATGTGGCAGTGTGGTCTCAGATAACCCACCTTTCCACACAGCCATATAACTCAGAATATCAAAGCAGAAAATCCCCCAATATGTGCTTTAAACTGGATTATATGGCAGTGTGGTCTCAGATAACCCACCTTTCCACACAGCCATATAACTCAGAATATCAAAGCAGAACATCCCCCAATATGTGCTTTGAACCGGATTATGTGGCAGTGTGGTCTCAGATAACCCAGCTTTCCACACAGCCATATAACTCAGAATATCAAAGCAGAACATCCCCCAATATGTGCTTTGAACCGGATTATATGGCAGTGTGGTCTCAGATAACCCACCTTTCCACACAACCATATAACTCAGAATATTAAGGCAGAAAATCCCCCAATATGTGCTTTGAACTGGATTATATGGCAGTATGGTCTCAGATAACCCAACTTTCCACACAGCCATATAACTCAGAATATCAAAGCAGAAAATCCCCCAATATGTGCTTTGAACCGGATTATATGGCAGTGTGGTCTCAGATAACCCACCTTTCCACACAGCCATATAACTCAGATTTTTCTTCGTGGTCTCTGCGAATGCACACTTGTGGAGAGACTGCGCCTGCGCGGGCTCCAACGGAAACTTCTACATTTTAAAACTTTCAAGTTTTGGCGGTAACCCCGCCCAGCCCCGGCAGGGGATAAAAGGGCGCCCCGCGCACACCGATCCAATTCCTGTTTTTCCGCCGCACGGCTCGCTTCGGAACTTCGTTGGATAGAGATTCTCAGATTTCTTCGAGTTGTTTGACTATATTATGTCAACAACTCGCTTTAAAAGATGTGCGAATTGCCCGAAGAAGATTCCTGATTCGGACAAGCACGCTCTTTGTCTCCTGTGTCTCGGCGAGGCACATATCACTTCTTCGTGTCGTCATTGTCAATCTTTGACGGCACAGTCCCGAAAGAATCGGGTCCATCGGCTTCGATACCTGCTCTACCAGCAGACGTTGGCTCCGGTACCTTCAACATCGACATCGGCGTCGACGTCAGCCGCGGTATCCAGGCCTTCAACTTCGACTTCGGCCTCAAGGTCGAAGGTAGCATCGACATCAAAATCTGTCGATCCCTTGGCGGATGCCGAGCCCCGCCAGACCAGGGCGAAGAAGGCTGCGCAAAAAAGGCCGAGAGCAACTATGTCGACAGCCTCCAAGGCCTCGGTGTCGACAGCTTCTAAGGCTGCAAAGCCTACAAAGCAGAAGGCTCCATGCACAGTCACGACCGAGACTGTACGCATCCGACACTCTTCGGCCAGCTCTGTGGCATCAGTGAGATCGATTAGGTCCACGAGGTCGACATCAGCGACCCCGCCATCTTCCACGGCGGTTCGCATTGCCTTTCGCCGGTCTCAAGAGGAGTCTCGGTGCGCTTCCTCTTCCTCCTCCGTCCCACCCACTCCGGGCAAGTCGGTGTCGAAGACAGCTCAACCACCGGCCAAGAAGAAGAAGACGATGCCGCCTCCATCCTCGTCTTCTTCTTCTTCCCGAAAACAGACCACCGCCTCCTCGGCCACCTCGTCGGCGAGATCGTCGCCCGTGCGACCGGTTGCTTCCCAACCGATCCCTCAGCCTACCCAGGAGCCGCAGCCGCTTCCAGAACCGCCGTCAGAACAGCCTGAGTCCCCGGTGATCTCGGTGGACACGGTGATCGAGGCACCAACTCGGCATGTGACAGCCAGACAGGAGCTTTTCCCGTCGGTCACGACTTTGACAACTGTGACGGCAAGACAGGAGACTTCTCCAGTACTGGAGACCCCGGAAAGGGGCAGACAGACTATGAGACTGGCCTTGGCCCGTGCAACTCAGGCTTCGGCCTCAAAAGCCCCTCCAGCAATCCTGGTCCAGCGTCCGAGCCGGGATGTCTCCTCATCCCCTCCTCCTCAATCTCTGGTGGCGGATGATGAAGAGGAAGATGGCGAGTTGCCGGGATCGGTACACTCGGGGTCTGTGTTGTCTCTCGGGATCGAGAGATCACCCACCCACGACGCCTATGAGGCTGACCCTCCATCTCCTACTGACAATGTCAGAGCCTTTGCAGATCAAATGGCTTGTATGGCTGATGCCTTAGGCCTTGAGGTCAAGCAGACTTCCAAGGCGGTGCAAGACCCGGTGTTTAAAAGGGTGCAAGCTGAATCCCCACCCGCTCCTCTTCTACCCTTCCTTCCATATCTCCTCGAGGTGATCCAGGGCTCCTGGAAGACCCCTTCCTCCATCCCTCCAACCTCCAAGAAAATCGAATCATGGTACAGGACGGACGATGAGGGATTGGAGTGGCTGAAACACCATCCCGACCCTAACTCGGTGGTCGTGAAGGCGGCTCAGGGATTCGGAAGGCAGTCGTCGGCGCCGTCCGACCGTGAGGGCAAAAGGTTTGATGCGGTGGGCAGAAAACTGTACTCCGGTGCCCTCCTACTGGCCCGCATGGCCAATTATGGCGCTTGCATGGGCGCATACCAACAGATTCTTTGGGAGAAGGCAACACCACTCTTCCAAAGAATGTCTGAGGAGGACCGTTCTGCCCTCTCCACTTTGGCTCAGGAGGCGAACTCTCTGGCGCATCACCAGATGCAAATGGCCAAGCACACGGGAGACACCGCGGGCAAGATGATTGCTCACGCTGTGGCAATCAGAAGGCATGCATGGCTCAGATCGTCGGGCCTCTCTACATCATCGAGGCAGGTGATCGAAGACCTCCCATTCGACGCCCTGGGGCTCTTCAATGCGGGAACGGACGACAAACTGAAGTCAAATCACGACTTCAAGACCTTGGCTTCCAAGTGTGGGATCGAGAATCAAAGCCAGGCGCAGAGGACCAGATGGTTCCAGTACAAACGCCGACACACGGTCCCGTACCGCACCATTCAATACCGTCAGCCAGCCCGCCCTCTGCACACCTCCCAGCAAACCCACCCTCAGCAACCCCAGCAGCAAAGGAGGCAGCACCAGCAGCAGCAACGCTCGCGGTCCCGTTAGGCCTCTGGGGGCAACCAAGCTAGGCGCCGCATTTGACGCCCTAATGGACGATACCGTTTGCTCTTTCGTTACCGATGTTGTTCCCATGTCCCTCCCGATGGTACCCGCCCTCTTCCTTCCATCCGGCTCGACACCGTTCGGAGATCGCGTAACAAACTTTCTCCCTGCATGGGAAAATATCACCTCAGATGCATGGGTTTTAAAGATTGTCGACGAAGGCTATGCATTGGAGTTCGAAGAACTCCCACCAACAGGACAGATTGTCGACACCGAACCGTCCTCGGCCATCCTGGCGGAAGTCGAGACCTTGCTTCTAAAGGGGGCGATTTCCCCGCTCCCGGACTCTCAAAACCATCAAGCCTTCTTCTCCAGATACTTTACTGTCCCAAAGCCGGACGACTCCCTCCGCCCCATCCTCGACCTCAGAGACTTAAACACCTTCATCGAACCTCAAAAGTTTCGGATGGTGACGGTATCGTCCATCCTTCCACTCCTCAGGCATGGGGACTTCTTCGCGTCCGTCGATCTTCGAGACGCTTATTTTCACCTCTCAATAAGAAAGCATCACAGGCGCTTCCTGGCCTTCAGGGTAGCGGGACAGACGTACGTCTTCAACGTCCTCCCGTTCGGTCTCGTGACCGCACCGAGAACCTTCACCAAATGCATGTCGGTGGTCGCGGCAGCCCTCAGGAGGGAAAAAATCCGCATTTTCCCGTACCTAGACGACTGGTTGTTGGCAGCACGCTCCCCGGACCTCCTGCGTCTCCAAGTGGCAAGGACACTTTCCCTCCTCGAGGACCTGGGTCTCCAGCTGAACGAGGAGAAGTCCCACCTCGAGCCCACCACCTGCATAAAGTTCATCGGCGCCATGTTCGATTCTCTCTCCCAGACAGTCTTCCTTCCGGAGGAGAGGTTCAGAGCTCTTCGAGCCGAAGCGCTCAAGACGCGCCGATCCCGAGTGGTCAGGGCGAAGCAGATACAAGTCCTCCTTGGGCACATGGCCTCCACGGTGATGGTGACACCATTGGCAAGGCTCCGCTTCCGACCCCTCCAGAGATGGCTCCTGGACCATTTCAATCCCATCTGGGACAGTGCCACGAAGTGCATGCTGATACCGAAGTCGGTGAAGGACTCTCTGAACTGGTGGATGAGCCGCCAGCACGTCTGCAGGGGCGTCCCGTTTCACCCAGAACCCCCGACTGTCATGATAACGACAGACTCCTCGATGTTCGCATGGGGATGCCATACAGGAGAGCTCTCAGTCCACGACCTCTGGTCTCCACAGGAGAGGCAGTGCCATATAAACTACCTAGAACTGCTGGCAATCTTCAAAGCCTTACGGGCATTTGCTCTCCTGGTCACGGGGAAGTCAGTCCAGATCCTCACGGACAATATGGTGGCAATGTTCTATGTGAACAAGCAGGGAGGAACGGGCTCGAGAAAGCTTCTCAAGCTGTCGATGGAACTTTGGGACTGGTGTGTGGCCAGGTCGGTGTCGATAACAGCTTTACACCTCCCGGGAGAGGTCAACGTCGAGGCCGACGCACTCAGCAGAACCAGAGCAACCTCCCACGAGTGGAAGTTGAACCCCGACGAACTGACCAAGATCTTCAGGGACTGGGGCCTCCCGACCGCAGACCTTTTCGCGTCGCCGCAAAACGCTCAGCTCCCTCAGTTTGGTGCCCGGCTTGCTCCGAACACGGTACCAGGATGTCTCGGGGACGCGTTCCTCCTAGACTGGTCCCAGCATCTGCTTTACCTCTTCCCTCCATTCCCGCTCATCTCGAGGGTGATCGAGAGAATCCAGTCGGCGCAAGCGAACTGCATCTTGATTGCGCCGGAATGGCCACGACAACCGTGGTTCTCGGTCCTTCTCCAGCTGTCGGAGGGACGGATGAGACACCTTCCACTTCGGCAGGATCTGCTTTCCCGGGAAGACGGTCAGCTTCTCCACCCCGACCTCGCTTCTCTGCATCTTTCAGCATGGAGGATCCAGTTCTGAGGTCCCTGTGCCCAGGAGTTCTCCCGATCCTGGAGGCAGCTCTTAAGCCAGCGACCAAAAGGTGCTACTCAGCGTGCCTTAACCGCTTCCAGGCCTTCCTCTCTGAGAAGGGCCTAGACGATCATCAGCCGTCGATACCGTCAGTCCTCTCGTTCCTGCTACACCTTACCGAGCGGGGCTTGTCGCTGTCGTCGCTCAAATCCCACCTGGCAGCTATCTCTTGGCAGCTTCAACGGTCAGGAGAAGCCTCCTTGTTCAAGGAGAGCTCTGTGAAGTCCTTTCTGCGGGGTTTCAACAACCTACACCCCCCAGTTCGCTCCCCGACTCCGGGTTGGGATCTCGACCTGGTGCTGACTCGGCTCACACAGGAGCCATTTGAACCAATAGCATCGATTGACCTTCGACTTTTGTTGTGGAAGGTGGCGTTTCTTGTTGCCATCACCTCGGCCCGTAGGCCTTCGGAGCTGACAGCACTACGTGTGGATGAACCATACTTTGTTGTCCACGAGGACAGAGCAGTCCTCCGCACGGACGTGTCGTTCCTCCCCAAAGTTGTGTCCCCTTTTCATGTGAACGAAGACATTGTCCTTCCCTCATTGTGTCAGTTCCCCTCTACCCCGAGGGAAAAAAGACTTCATATGCTTGATGTGCGGAGGGCTTTACTGTGTTATCGGGACAGAACTGCTCAGTCTCGAAGGACTCAGAGACTATTTGTGGCGTATGCCCGGGAAAAATTGGGCCTGCCGATCACGGCACAACGCCTGTCCCATTGGATCACTTCGGCAATCGAGCTTTGCTACCAGCTTGCTCGACAGCAAACCCCGCTGGTTGTCCGGGCTCGGTCAACCAGGGCGATGGCGGCATCGACGGCCTTCCTTAAGGGGATTCCCTTGGACGCTATTTGTAAAGCGGCCATCTGGAAGAATCCTCAGACATTTGTCTCACATTATAGACTGAATACCAGGTGTACACCTGACATGGCCTTTGGGAGGGCGATTTTGGGATCCTGTCCTTCCTAAACTTTGCAAAGTTTTCTCTTGTGCTGATCGATACCGAGTGCTCCTTCGGTACCGTATATTGTTGTGAATGTTGTTTACCATGTTTTTACTTGAATTCTGCTGTTTACCGGTGCCAGTGAATGTAATTGCACCTTTACACTTAATGCCTTATTGCCTGAGGCACAGGCAACCTTGCACTATAGCCTAATAAGGCTCATCACGGGTGGTATTTGTGTCGATACCGACACCTTTTTGCCTTGCTAATGTGTCTTGCACTTGTTAACAAACTGTTTTTTGTAACTACTTAATGTGCCCTCATTGCAATGAGTGTCTTCAGCAATCACCATGTGGTTTGTTTCAAGGGTCATGGAAAATGTTTTTATTGTTCAAGAATGCCCTCATTTATTGAGTGTTTTTCACTGTGAATTGGTCACCCTCATGTGACTGGGAGGATCACGTACTCCCATAAGTTTTATGCAATGTGCCCTTCCTCGGAAGTGATTACAATCTCTTGTTTGCTAACTGTTGCACTTAATAAAATTGTTTGGCCCTTGATTTGACTAGTCGGTTTGCATCCTTCCCGCCTCCGGGACCTGAGCTTGCTAGTCTCCACAAGTGTGCATTCGCAGAGACCACGAAGAAAAATGGTAGGTTACATACCTGTGACCATCTTTCTTCGAGTGGTGCTCTGCGAATTCACACTAACCCGCCCAGCCTCCCCTCTATGCAAACCTCCAATTTCTCGCTACTGTGGCAGCGTAGGAATTGGATCGGTGTGCGCGGGGCGCCCTTTTATCCCCTGCCGGGGCTGGGCGGGGTTACCGCCAAAACTTGAAAGTTTTAAAATGTAGAAGTTTCCGTTGGAGCCCGCGCAGGCGCAGTCTCTCCACAAGTGTGAATTCGCAGAGCACCACTCAAAGAAAGATGGTCACAGGTATGTAACCTACCAATATCAAAGCAGAAAATTCCCCAATACGTGCTTTAAACTGGATTATATGGCAGTGTGGTCTCAGATAACCCACCTTTCCACACAGCCATATAACTCAGAATATCAAAGCAGAAAATCCCCCAATATGTGCTTTGAACTGGGTTATATGGCAGTGTGGTCTCAGATAACCCAGGACCTTTCCACACAGCCATATAACTCAGAATCCTGCAGCAGCTGGAGGAGAAGAATCAGGAGGAGGAGGATTAGGAGGAACAGCTTAATTATAATATAGTATAATAATATATAATATATAATATATTATATATTATAATATATTATAATATAATATATATAATATAATATATTATAATGTAATATACAATAATAATATAATATTATTGTATATAATATTATTGTATATTATATTATATTATGTTATTATATATTATATTACTATATTATTATTGTATATTATATTATTATATTATATTATAATTGTATATTTTATATTATAATATATCATATTTATATATATATATATATATATATATATATATATATATATGTCCCAAGTCCACAGCATGTCCAAAAGCAGAAGATTAAGTCAGAAGGAAACATCCAAAAACAATCCAAAGTAAGAATCCAGTCTTTAAGCCGCTTTGAAACGGTTTAATGTAATATAATAATAATATTATATTATATTATTATATTATATTATAATTGTATATTTTATATTATAATATATCATATTATATATATATATATATATATATATATATATATGTCCCAAGTCCACAGCATGTCCAAAAGCAGAAGATTAAGTCAGAAGGAAACATCCAAAAACAATATAATATAATGTAATATAATAATAAAATAATAATAAAATAATAATAATATAATATAATATAATAATATAATAATAAAATATAATGTAATATAATAGTAATATAATATAATATACAATAATAATATACTATAATAATATTATATTATATTATTATAGTATATTATTATTGTATATTATATTATATTATATTATGTTATTATATATTATATTACTATATTATATTATATTATATTATTATTTTATTTTATATTGTATTATATTAATATAATTGTATATTAAAGCACCCCTGACAGATGTCCATCCATTCTTAATAATAATTATATTATATTATATTATATTATATTATATTATATTATATTAGAATAGTTTTAAGCTGCTGGACAAGGAAGACTTTTAGCTGGGTTGGGACAAGCCGTTTCAAAGCGGTTTAAAGACTGGATTCTTACATCGGATTGTTTTTGGATGGACATTTCATTCTGACTAATCTTCTGCTTTTGGGCATGCTGTGGACTTGGGACAGTTTTTTGAGAACACTTTTCCTTGCTTCCACCCAATATTTTCTTGTGTTTTCTAACCCTGTGATTCTGAAGCAGTTTGCTTGAACTGCTCTTATCCCAGATTATATACCAGGATAATCTGGATTATTTGGTAAATTATGTTTTTGGCACAGCAATTTGCTACAGACTTTAGTTCTTGATACTAGAAGTAGATACACTGAATTAAGTGCTTCTAGCTATTTTTGTTGTTATAATAATAATATAATAATATATAATATAATATAATATGTATAATATATTATAATATATAATATAATATACAATAATAATATAATATAATATAATAATATATAATAATTTCATATAATATACAATAATTTAATATAATAATATTATAATAATATAATATAATATAATATAATATAATATAATATAATATAATATAGTTGTTGTTTGTTTTATCACACCAACAGTCAACAGAGGGAGAGGGAAGCTTCAGAAGTTCCCCCTGTCCCGTTTGGAGGTTTTTTTAGCGTATTGCGCAATCACGTCCGCCATTAACGAATCAATTCGTTATTAATGAAATTTCGTAAATTTCGAAATTTTGAAAATGGAAATTTTGTAAGTCCTATCAAAATCGAAACGCTAGCACCCCCTGGAAACGAAACGGGTTTAGAACCAATTTTTTTCTTGATCGCCCAAGCCTACTAAACAGAAAGGTTTCAAGCTGCTTTTTGAAGGAGGAAAGGGAGGGAGCTGTTTTAATTTCCTTGGGGAGGGTATTTCAAAGACTTGGGGGAGCCACTGAAAAGGCCCTCTCCCTCCTCATCACCAGGCACATTTGGGACTGTGGTGGAAGTGTGAGCAGGGCCTTCCCTGATGATCGAGCAATTTGATGAGATGCGGTCAGATAAGTAAGTTGGGCCTGAACCCCATAAAGGCAACTGGTGAAAATGATGTTCTTCTACTGCTGCTTCTGCAGCAGGTTTCCTAGATGGAAAAGAACACCTGGAACAAGAGAGTACATCTCCTACTGTGTCTTTTGCTTAAAGAAACTCTATTCTCATTGTATTATTTACCACAGAAGGCTCATTTCTAGTTTCGGGTTTCAGTCCAGAGAGAACAACAGAGTTCAAATACATATAACAACAACAACTAACTTAGCTGGAGAACATAATTTATCTTTACATAATAATATATGGTCTCATACAGATTTTATTCTTCATTCAACAGAATATGTCTACTGAACTCAGTGTAGTAGAATTCCACTTTCTTCATGGAACAGAATTGCTTCTCTTTTAGTTTCTTTGTCATTGGCATCTGTTTCAAACAGTTCTAAATTACTGTGCTAATTCTTATTTTTGGATTTTATTATTCATTTATTTTAATAAGATTTTCATTTGATTCAGTCCCCCACTTTCCATCAAAACATGTTGGATCTTTATCTCTGTATGAATCATCAACTGAAAATTTATCATGATTCAGTTGTCCCAGATGCATGTGACCCTATTAAACTTCCTCTGGATTGTATCTTCAGACTTTCCTGTTGTAATTATTTTACCTGCAGAATTGCTTTAATTTCCATTAATTAGTTGATCTGCTTCTAGTGTTGTATTGTGCTTTCCTGTGGAGCCCTTGGCAAGGAATGCTCAGGGCAGTTGGATAGCAGAGCTACAGGTGAGGATGTGCTATACTGTTAAGTCTAAAAAAAATGGGGCCAACTTCTTACTAATTTCCACATGAAGTCTAAATGATGGTTTCTGCAGGAAGATCACCTCTTGCTTTGAATGTTGTATAAATGAGTTTGGATTTAAACAAATTTAGACTTTGATGTTAATAAAAGTCAAGCTTGTTGCCCTGATTTTCTACATAAGATATGAATTACTCACATAATTAAGTAACTGAGTGTACTACATTCTGAGAATGGGCAAAACCACAGAATGCTGCCAAAGATATGGGAGTACTTGTAGGTCATCATAAGTTTCTATTTTAGTTTTCTTAATTCTGTAGAAAATTCTGAGGAAGAGGTTGGAAATCTCATAGATTAATAAAACTGATTTAAAGAACATTAAGTCACCACCTCTATTCACATGTGCTTGTGGATCAGCCCACACTTTACCTCAAGAAATCTCCTAAGGAAAACTCTGTTATTTCACATTGTTCTAATGATAGCTTGCCAGGCTTAAATTAATGATTTCCTTGGGGGAGGGGGGAGTAATAACATTTTCTCAGATTAACCAACTGGCTGGAGGACTCTGCTATAGTTCTGTTCAAATTCATCAGCAAAACCATTGTTTCTTGAACTGGAGATTTTTGAGTTAGAGAGCTAAGGGGAAAAATAGTGATTTCTGATGTTCAGTAGGCTTCTGTAATGAACTATGATGACAAAATGGATTTATTTTCATAAAATTTAGCAAAAGTATAAAGTCATTGGTCTTCTATAAATCTCCAAGATCTAAGGTAATATCTTGAGTCAGTTAAATCAGTAAGAGGTTAGAATTTAACACATTGACTAATTCAGGGAGATTTTCTCCTAGGTTTCTGCATAAAAGTATAGAGTACACCTTTAAATAAAACAAATATGTTCTTTCTTCGAGTGGGTCAACATTTTCATGAGTTCACACTATATAGTTGTCAAATTCAGAGGATAAATATGGGACAACATTGATTCATTCATATTTGGCTGTATCACAATACTCGTTAAAAGAATATTGGTTTATGAAGTATTATTTTCATTATCTTTGTGGAAAGCGGAATATGTATTTTTACAACAAGTAAGGAAAACAAATAAATTTAAGCATTGTGAATTTAAATATGAGACTCGCCACAATTGTCCTCTTTCCACAGAAATAAGAGGAGGGCTTCAGTTACTTAACCAAGAGAAGTGTTGCACAACATGTTAACCATCATCATTTTCCACCTGAAATTCCATTTCATTCCTAGCTGATACACTTGTTTGTGTTGTTGTTGGGTTATTTTTTCCTTGTAGGCTTGGGCTAAGTATTTCTTGGACTCTCACTAATCAGTGGCTGGTGAAGGTTGAACATGGAAAGTACAGGCATTGATCCATTCTTTAAATTAAGTCAATTTGGAAATAAAGCATTAATCTAGTTTTGAATCTTATGTGAATTTTCAGAATATTATAAAAAGATAATGCAATGACAGTAGAAACCACTACATATTTTGGACATCAGTGAACTCATGAAGGTATCCTTTATATAGAAGGTTTGGCTTGCATTTTAAAATACACAGACAACATGATGCTATGGAATGACCAGAGTAATTATTCTGGCACATAAAATATTTGTTTCTTACAAATATGTTATGATGGCAGGGAAAATGTTTGGGGTATAGGCAGTAGTTTTTACATAGGCTTGTGCATGGGTTTGATTTGGCCAGTTCCCTTCAGCTAAACCAGTTGGTCCAGCTTCTTCAGATGGCTGTAATGGCAAGAGCTCAACCTCCATGTTTTTTCTGGCCACAGCAGAACAGTAGCTGTTGAATACTGGTTGCTTTCCATTACAAGTGGAAGGTGGGAGGGATGCAGCCGCTAGAAGGAAAAGCATGAGAGAGAACTGGGTTTAAAGAAAGTGTTTAAGATACCACTCTTTCTTAGAGCCTTTCCCTTTTGGTCTGTAGAGGGCACCGGGTTTAATGCTTTGTTAAAGCATTAAACTATATCCTCTAGAGCTGTTTCTAGAGGATATAGGCACTGCAGTGGGTGTGTGCTCTCTCCCTGCATCAACCAGCTTTGGCATTTTAAGGAGATTTCCCACTTCCCAGGGAAGGAAGAGTGATCAACCTGGAGAGAGGGCTTCCTTTAAAAAGCCCTCTCTTTGCCCTCCCTGGAGTGGTGCCTTTTTCTCCTCTACAGACCAAAGGGAGAGGATTTCAGGAAGAGTGATATATTAAGCCCTTTATTTAAACCCAGATCTCTTCTACAGACCCAAGGGAAAGGATTGCAGAAGAGTGGTATCTTAACTCTGATGATTTTAATCCAGGGGAGCCCGGGGAGGCACCCTCCCATTGCTGCTAGTGGTCCGGATATAGCTACATTTTTTGACTGCAGTATGAAAATGCTGTCTCTCTACCTGCCTGTTTTCGGGAGGCATGCAAAAAAGGACATGGGGGTCTACTGTTATCTGGCCCACAGAAATGGACAGAGTTTCATCCGAAATGCAGAAGCCTAGTTTTACATGAAAGATACTGAAATATCTTTATATTATCATACCTAACAATTTCAGGGAAAAAATTAATATCATATTTAATCAATCCATTAATAACTGGTCACCATGTGTTTCTAGGTCAGAACAGCTTTCTAGCAGAAATCTAATCATAGTTCTTCATGAGCAAACATTAATGGCTTTCTCTTTGGGCTCTTCCACACAGCCCTTTATCCCAGGAGCACCCACGTTTAAAAATGCAGATGTTCCTGGGCCCCTATCCATCCCCCAGAAAACTCCACCCTCCACTCCCAAAGCCCTAAAACCCCTTTTAAAAGTAAGGAAAACTTAGCTGGCCTTTAGTAATGTGGTGCCAGAACTCTCCCGGCGTGTAGAAATGATGTGCCAGGAGAGCGGGGAAGGAGCGATTTTTCTCTCTCCCCCCCCCCCTGCTCTCCTGGCGCATCATTTCTACGTGCCAGGAAAGCTCTGGCAACACTCTACTGGAGGCTTGGTAAGCTTTCCTTACTTTTAAAAGGAGTTTTAAGGATTTGGGGGAGGGGGTTGGGATTCCCACAATTTTCTGGACTAATTTAGTCTGGAAAAATGTGGGAATGGTGTCTGTAGTCCAGACAGCAGAAGTAGTGATTTATCCCACGCTTTCCAAGAAAGCGTGGAATAAATCCACTATCTAACTAATTTGCCACAAACCAGGGTTCAAGCAATTGGCCCAACAGTAAAACATCGTGAGATTTCAGGAAATCTCATGTGTAGGAAAGTAGATATGTTTTTTATATTTGCACATGAAAAGATTTTCTTTATTTTGCTATGACAGATTTTATAAAATAAACTAAAGCTTTTAAACCCATCATACAAAGCAAGAAAAATGAAAACATGCAACAAAGGAGATTAGAAAAAAAACTAGGGTATGGCACCTGCTAACATCTTATGAAATGGAAACAACAACATTCTCTTGATATCAGCTTTCTTTGTTCTGGAAAACTCAATTCCTCTTATGGTACATGTCCTGCTGTTTTTACTCTAGGAACAAATATGGGCTACTTGAATAAATTTTAGTGCATTCATCATGCATAAGAGGTGATTGGTATGCAGACATCTCTTCAAATATTCTCTGTAAATTTTGAGACAGTTACCATTGCCACCCTTCGTTCCTTAGAATAAATTCCTTAGAATGAATTGATGTCTATCTCATAGTGCAAAATGTAAAGAAGAAGGCAGGTACCCAACACAATTACTGCTGCTGTTACTTGCAGAGACAGTAAGCAACTGTCTCTGCAACCGTTTCTGCTGGGGAGATTGTGGGTGGGATTATTTGGGGGTTGTAAGTTTCAAACATAATTTTAATTGTATTTATTATATTTAACTCTATTTCAACCTCACACAGTATTAATTTTTTTCTTTGTTTTAAACTGTGATCAGATTGTGCATATTTATTACTAAATACAAACTACATCGGGTGACTCCATCAGAGAAGGTGACACCAAAATTTGGTGACATTGTAAGGCGAATAAAACCACCAATTTCTGACTAACTTGAGGATAGATGTGATCCTCAAGTTACTGAGTGATCACACAGTATGAACTGTAGGATTTCTACCTGGGAGTTTAGAAATTTCAGGTTGGAACATCTGGTTTAAATTACTTTCCACATGTATAGATATATGCACATAACAAATTCATTTTTTTC
This sequence comes from Anolis sagrei, assembly GCF_037176765.1. NCBI lineage: Eukaryota > Metazoa > Chordata > Lepidosauria > Squamata > Anolidae > Anolis > Anolis sagrei. The sequence goes on along the minus strand of NC_090023.1, from coordinate 58,000,406 downwards.
AATGTGAAGCAAAGCCTCATACTGAATATTGGGGATTTTGGTTAAAATAAGTACAAACAGGGTATCCAGTACTTATTCTTTTAACAGACCATAAAACAGTGATTATAATTTGCCAACAAATAATTTTCATAATTTGGTATTTTAGCCTATTTTATGGATTGACATTTATTATTTCAGATACTTTTTAAAAAGGACACTTTGCTCCAGAAAAGATATATTTTGGAGAAATCACTTCAAAAATGTGTACAAACAAATATATGCTATTAGACTTAATTATATATCTGATATCTACAAAATCATGCAAAATGAATTTGATCAGAGCCCTGACTCAATAATTTGAATATTCTAGACCTTATTTGAAATAAATATAATATATGGACAAAAGAAGGAGCCCTCAGTGGTGCAGTGGATTAAATTACTGAGCTGCTGATCTTGCTGACCGAAAGGTCAGTGGTTTGAATCCGGGGAGTGGGGTGAACTCCTGCTGTTAGCCCCAGCTTCTGCCAACCTAGCAATTCAAAAACATGCAAATGTGAGTAGATTAATAGGTACCATTTCAGCAGGAACATAACAGTGCTCCATGCAGTCATGCCAACCACATGACCTAGGAGGTGTCTATGGACAATGCCAGATCTTTGGCTTAGAAATGTAGATGAGCGCCACCCCCCAGAGTTGGACACAACTAGCCTTAATGTCAAGGGAAAACCTTTACCATTACCTATGGACAAAAGATTGATACAAGTGAACATATCTACTCCACCATCTAGTTATTTCAAAAGCCTTTGGTATATACAGGGTTTCCTCAAATATGTATACAACCTTTAAGATATGTGGTGATTATATGAAAGCTAAGTAAATAATTTATACCAAAGAATAAGTGTTATAATAATTATTCAATCAGAGTTACAAATTCCATCTTACATTGCGATTTTATCTGAGGTGTTCAAATTTTCACCCCTGCACAGCAATGCTGTCCTTCATATTCGCATACTGTCAAAGCACAGAGTGACAAATCTCATATAAAGTTTCCCTTGTAATTTGTGATCCTTCCCTACTATTGTAATTTTAATTATGTTAAAATATAAACTTCAAAAAAATTTAGAGATATAAGCTGTTAAGGGTGTATATATTTGGATGGGGGGGGGCACCCTGTGTATTACTGCTTCACCAACGATTACAAGGGAAGGGAATCATGGTCATATTAAAGAGTGAACATATTGAACTATTTTATCTGAACTTAAATTCTCAAATTGCATGATGACAGCAGTCTAGAATACCAATTTTCATTCAGTTGAAATTGCAGATGGCAGTAACGAATTGCAGTGATTATTTTCCTTCCTGGTTTAATACAATTACCATACATAGTCAAATATGCACTTTTTCATTTCTCCTTTTCTAAGACACTTTGCCTTCTATTAAACACCTTGACTTTCTTTACAAGCGGGAATTACTTCAGACTGTTAGGATTTGTAGAGTGCAAATAAAATGGATAAATCGCTTTGAGGATCAGACCATTTACATAACCTGAAAACAGCATGGCTAGAAGTCATTCTCATCTCACTTGTTTAATTTAAAACATTTCATCCTCTGAAAGTAATACAAAGGTGAGTTTTTAAAAAATGAAACTGCTGTCCTTCTAATGGAATCACCATAGAAATAAGGCTATTTCAACAGAAAATCATTAAGGTGGAAATCCATGCTGAGGGGGAGAGCAAATTACATATTTCTTGATAAATCACCCCCTCAGTTGTTACTATACTGGAGTCTATCCAACAGACACATCATTTACAGCTCTACTACTACTCCAAAGTCATAATCTTATTCCAATTCAATTCTATGTTTGACAAAGAAGTAAAAATAGAAGCATCAATGTGAGTACTCAGTTGTTGAAAAGCATAAAGACAGCGAAATCTAATCCCTTGTTTATTTTCACGAATAGATTTTGTGTAAAACTATAAATAAATCACCTCTATGTTACTTCAGTTTTCTAAGTATGAAAAGGGGAGCACTCATCTAAAATCTCTTAAGGGCTATAGATGAAAAATTACCACTTGCACAGATTCATGCATGAATAGACAGACATTACTGCAAGATGGGGCAATGAAAGAAATAGCATTACCTTTGATGAGGTAAGACTTATGCAGTTGGTATAGGTTTTAATTCACTTTAAGAAAAAAAAGAACTTCCCTATAATTATTATGTTGTTGTGTTGTATGCATATAGAAATTATATTTTTCAATTTTTAAACAATGTTTTCAAAATGAGAGCAATTATTTTTAAAGAACCATTATTCAACCAGGATTTCAATGACAGCATTCTTAACTATTGATTGTTCATTCAGGAAATCAACTAAAGGGGATTTATTTAAGTGTAGAAATTGTACACAGCTAGAAAAAGAAAAAAGAAAATGAAAGGATCAGTAATTAAATAAAAGTTTCTTCCCTTAAAAATAATAAATGAATATAGATCACAGAATTAAAGATATGTGGATCTTCCCCTGGATTTTAAGCAATGGATACAATGCCTTTATTTACTCAAATCTAATGTACCATCAAATCTAAAGTGCACCTCAATTTTCAAAGCCTTAAAGCAAAAAAAAAATAAAAAGTATTCGCTACTGAATGTAGCGTGCTCTTTGTAATTTGGCCAAAAAGGTGCACATTACTGTTGCTGCCTGCTTATGACACCAAAGCTTCCAACAATGGAAAAGAAAACCTTGGGGTGGATCTATGCTGTAATATGAATCCACTTTAATTGCCTTGGTTCAATGCTATGGAGTCATGGGGCTTTTGAGACTTCTCTGCAAAAGAATGCTGGTGCCTCACCAAACTACAAATCCCAGGATTGCATAGAATTTAATCCTGGCCATTTAATTACACATGATGTCCCTCAAAGAAGAGTTCCAGGTGCAGCTTTTGAAGCACTTTCCCCTTTGGCTCAGCACTACTATATGATTCAAATCTAATGCACAGCCTAATTTTGGCAAAGTTATTTGGCCCAAAAAGTTGAGTATTAGATTTGAGTAAATAAGATGTTAAACTTTCAATTAATCCATGTCACTACTGAATACTGAATTAAATAGCTATTGATCATATATAGAATCCAACCAGTTTTATGGTCAAGTTTCAGAATCATCAGATGAATGGTCTATAAATAGTGACATCGTTAAAAGCTCTTGATGAAACTGAAGTTAGCTCATAAAGAAACTGTAACTAATAAAACAGTTGTGCTCTATTTTTCTTTCTATTAAATAAAACTTTCCCTACTATAAGTGTTTAACAACACTTAATGTGATTCTAACCATTTTAAAAAAAATAAAAATTAAGTTTAATTATGGTTGATCATTATTCCTGACAATATTAAGCATGAACTGTTCCCATGAATTCTACAAATGTGACTGTAGACCAGGCATGGACAAACGTGAGCCTTCCAGATGTTTTAGACTTCAGTTCTCACAATTCCTAACAGCCTCAGGCCCTTTCCTTTTCTCTTCAGCTGTTTAATCTTAATCTTAAGATAACACCTGGAGGGCCCAAGTTTGTCCATGCCTGCTGTAGACATTCAAGGAAGGAATTTAACTGTTTTGATTTCAAACTTAAAGAAAACACTTCATTTGCATTTATTGTACTTTATTGACCTTTGAGCACCAATGAATTGGTTTAATATTTCAGATAATACTATCAAAGTTTTCAGAGTAAAAATATTTACCTTTAAGCTAAATGCACACTTGTTGGATAGCAAAGAAGGGAAAGGGGGTGGGGGATAAAAATAATGTTAGTTTAAAACAGGACACATCTTCATCAAGAAATGAGCTAATCTCAATTCATTGAGGTTGCAAAGCCTTTTTGTGATGATGTGAAAAGATAATATATACTTAGTTCTTTGGGGTAGAATTGTCACACCTATTCTCAGATACAGAAATAACTTGATTTTTTTGCACTATATTCTTATATTGTATTCTATATTGTCTCTTAAAGAAAAGAGAGTGAAATACAAAATGAGAGGAAAAAATCCACCTTTTTCACATTCCAAAGTATTTCTGTCCCTTATGAAAGGGTTGATGCAAGTGCAACAATATGTGAAAAAGAAAATCCATCTTATATTGTTTTAATTGCATATAAGTATTTTTTGGAAGAAATCCGCTTGCCTTTGAATCTGTCATATTTTATATACCTCTAGACCTGCTGGTTTCATACACTTGATCTGATGATCCCTAGCTGTTCTTGCAATTGAACTTTAGGTGAGAACCTGTTCTTGTTTATGATTTTACTTTTTTAAAAATAGGAACAATTATTCCTTTGGTCCTGATATTTATAAAGAAAACACTCGAAGCAATAAAGTACTGGGCCTGTTAGAATGCTACACTAAGGATCTAGGAAGACATGAAAAAGGAAGAAAGGTAACTTTGATAGCATTGGTCCAGTGCACTATTGTGCCCTGAGGTTTAGGATAGATTATAGACATTCACATCTCAATTTACATAAGCACTTGTATCAGATATTTTGAATGATAACATAGAAAATATAGGCAACATTTAAATATTTTTCAACATTTTTCAAGTAATTTACAGAATACATTGAAATATTAGCTGGAGAGGCTATAAGAGCAATAAAAAGGACTGCCCATGGGATGGGGGACTTTTCATATTCCATTTTAAACCAAGCAAAAAATGCTCCCAAAACAATTACCACCAGAGATGTGACTCATATTTTACAGGCTGAGCATTAAAGGCATGCATCAGGAGCTCAGGAGCTGAAAGTTGGTCCAATGCTGCTCTTTTAAGGAAGAGAATACAATAGGATGACAAAAGATGGGAACAAGAAGCTACATGCTGCACATTAGTTGTTAATATGTAATATGACTATAATGCAGTATGCTGTGGAGAAGGGAAAAAGGTGAAAATATGGGAATAAGGACTAGGTTTGCATTGCCATTTCCTCAAAGCTCTAGAAATCTAACTACAGATATTTTTCAGCAGTTTGTTAAAAGCACTATATTTTTCAATTAGTTTTAGGTCAAAGCAGAAACACAATTCAAATGTTATAGATTTCCCATTACAACTTGAAGGACATTTATTTCTCTCCTCTGAGGAAACGTTGAGCTGATGGTAATACTTGAAGTATAGCTTCCAGAGGGGAAAGATATTTGAAACATGCAGCTGTCCATCAGGAACCAATCTCACTCTTCATTATAATCTGCTTAGTGCACTCAAGTTGAATCCATAGGTACCAAGTCACATTCCATTTCTCACAAGGCTGCATGCAAACACATATGCATGGATAGAACATAAAAATTCTTGCTTCTTAAAAGCTTTTATTTTTTAAAAAATAAAACTTGTTAGGATTTATGTTGTAAATCAGGGTGATATCAAGGCTACACGTATGGGGGGTGATCAAGCAGAGACCTGGAATACTGTGTCCAAATCTGGACACAATTGGAGATGTTGATAAGCTGGAATGTGAACAGAGGAGGGCAACTAAAATGATCAAGGATTTGGAGAACAAGCCCTATGAGAAACTGCTTAAAGAGCTGGGCATGTTTAGCCTGAAGAAGAGAAGGCTGAGAGGAGACATGATGCATAAGTATATGAGAGAAAGTCATAGGGAGGAGGGAACAAGCTTGTTTTCTGCTGCCCTGGAGACTAGGATGTGGAACAATGGCTTCAAACTACAAAAAAGGAGATTCCATCTTAACATTAGGAAGAACTTCCTGTGAGAGCTGTTCAGCAGTGGAACTCTCTGCCCTGGAGTGTGCCCTGGAGGTTCCTTCTTTAGAGGCTTTTAAACAGAGGCTGGATGGCCGTCTGTCGGAGGTGCTTTGAATGCAATTTTCCTGCTTCTTGGCAGGGGGTTGGACTGGATGTCCCATGAGGTCTCTTCCAACTCTATGATTCTATGATTCTATGGATGCCGTTGATAATCAGTGAATACAGAAGGCCATTTTGAGTGGAAAGAGTCACCATTGTGCCCTTAGCTGAGAATAATCTGGCATCTCACAAGTTCCTAAAGAGATACCATTCAGCTAGCCTAAGATCTTAACTGGTTATCAATAACATATATTTGCCTCAGCTGGTCCTTTTGGAAAGAGTGAGGCATGGGTCCGTTCCTTAAATAGCTAAGAACTATACAAAGCTTTACTGTACAGGCCTAAGCTAATATCTGCCCATGTAGAAACTGTGGAAAGGGGGGGGGAGTATCTATCAGAGAAGTTACTTTTTCATAATCCTCAGTTAGGCCAAACAAAGGACCTCATGAACTCTGCCATTCACTCAAGAAAATGTTCTCATGTGGCATTCCATGCACTCTTGCTGGCCACATGACCTAGGAGGTGTCTACGTATAACGCCCACTTAGAAATGGAAATGAGCACTACTTCCCAGAGTTTGACATGACTAGACTTAATGTCAAGGGAAACCTTTACCTTTACTTTAAGCAAAGATAAACTCAGCAACCCAGCTATTCAAACTGAAACAGAGAAAGAAAGAAAGAAAGAAAGAAAGAAAGAAAGAAAGAAAGAAAGAAAGAAAGAGAAAGATAGATGGATAGATGGATGGATGGATGGATGGATGGATGGGAGAAGGATGGAAAGAGACAGAGAGATTATTTCAAACCTAGACATATCACAGATCAAGAGACAAAACTTTAACTCATAGCACAAGAAGGTAAATATGATTTAATAGGCCTTTCTAAAATAATCAGATGAGGCTTATGACTGGATTGTACTAATTGAGGGATATAACTACCATACAACCTTAAAACAATGAAGATACATGCAAAGCACATATATATCAGCAAGAAGATCCATGGCTTGGTGTATGTGAAGTCAGTGATAATGCCATCTCTGGGAATGTCTGTACTGCTGGAACTTGCAGATATAAATTTAATGCCTCTTTCTGTGATCATTAAGCATTTTAAGAAAACAACTGCCATTCCTTCAGACCTGAGGAAGGTAAATGTCATTATCTTCAAAATAAGAAAAGTAATAATTTTAGGAACTATAAAGCCATAAGCTTAACATTGATACCAGAAAAAAATCTAGAGCAAAGCAGTCTGTGAATATCTGCAGTGACAGGTGGCTGGAAGAGATTACTATTATGGTACTTTGCAATAGAATACGAGTTCTGTGATTCAATGAGACATACATCTATTGAGCTCAATGGGATTAATTGCTAGATAGTTTTGTATAATATTGCATTTAAATTTTTGGGTATGATAACACAGTCACAATGCAGCATGGTCATAGCTTATCACATAAAATTTTCAAGATATTCAGATTAAATGTATGAGTAATAAAAAGTTACTTCAAAAACACAGCCAGTGAAATGAGACTTTGAATCAAATCATAATTATGAAGTGTATTGCTATGCAAAAATAACTGATGAATCCTGCACCAGTGATCCATAACAATGCAAAGATCTAAATATTTATTCATTTCATGATAAATAAGTAATGTTGGCTACCATGCATTTATAAAATATATATTAAATGAACCGAAACAAATTATTGAAATATACTGCCAACTTCCAACTAAGGCACAATTAACATTTAATTTGTTGGCCATAGAAACAAATACATAATTATTATGTTAAGAATTGCTAGCTGCCAAAGTATATCTCAGAAGTAATTCGAGATTAATTAGTAACTGATAAAATTTAGATCAGCCTGTCTCTAGAGTGCAAAAAATGCTTTTTAATCATTAAATTGTTCTTTTTTTCCCTCAGCTGTGAATTCATTTTAAGCATATTGTGCAGACAATGTAAGGTAGAAAATTATGATCAGTATGCATCTCTGCAATGCTGCATGTGGTTATTTACATAAACGAAATGCCAGTGGGGTAAATTTAAGTCTATTGTTCTTTCCAGTGCTTGCAGCATATTTTTTGTTTTGTTTTCATATCTGAAAGAAAATTAACCATGTATATACATCTCAAAAAGTACATGTCCAAAAACTTCTTCATTGTTTTAACTTTCTTACAATGCATTCATTTTTCACTCCAGTACTTTTCATCTTTATCAGGAAGTATTTGAACAAACTATAGGTTACTTCAGAGACAACTCCACCTATCGCATTATTTCATTTATTCTTCCGTGCCCCAAGTTACCGAAGTTAACTGAAACTGTGACTTGTGAAAATGAAGTAACAATACTTTGCTCTGTAGTCTTAATGCAAACCCAGGATGGAAAATAAAATGTTATATTTAATGTGCTGGCAGCTGACCAGTCAGAGAAAGGTAAGGAATGGCTCTACACTGATCCTTTATCTCAAGGCCAAGATTGGTGAATGCTGGATCAGTTCTGTGATAATTTTGAATGGGAGCACCCCAGTTGCTGAAGAGGCAGAAAAGAGTCTGTTGAACAAACTTTGGACATTCCACCTCATCTGCTGAGGACAAACAACTTAGCTGTGGATATTTCAGGCTCATTGCAGAACAGAGGCAAATGGACATCAAAGAGAGCAGCCCAGATCTCTCTATCCCAGATTTTATCTGTTAGCTGGTCAGAAGTGAAGATCAAGACCATCGACTGGCTCTATAGAGACTATCAATCCTGGGACCATTCCACGTGTCTTCTTATTTCTTTTGAAAACAGACTACTGCTGGAGGAGTTGCTCTCACTGAGGCTTTGAGCAAAACACTGGGGCATCACATTTAGAAGGGTGTTTGTGGACCCATTGATCCGCCCTTTGGTCATCGGGCTGAGGTCACACCCACAGGATTCAGAAAGCCCCAGCACAAGGGTAGAAAGCCCACCCGTTTTGGCCCCCTTTTTGTTAGATCATTGTTTTGAGACTCCCCTCCTAGGCTCCATCCCTGCCTCTTCAAATGTCCAATCCCGTCCACATATGCTTTCACTGTTTAGCCCCCTCTCCATCTCAGATGTCCCCTTCTCCTTATCTCCTTTGGAGGTTTCCTCCTCTTCTAGTAGAACAAACTTGTTAGGTGGCTCTCTGGTTTTGAAGGGCTGACTAACCTCTTCAGACCCCAGTTCCAACCAATCTATCCATCAGGAGGGAGGGGTTTCGAATGGGTTGAGTGCCATTGAAGTGGTATGAGGAAGAAGGAAGATTGGTCACCCCCCACCACCCAGGGAAAAGCGCAACAGAGTTCTTGTGACCCTGGAGAAGGTTACGTGTGGTAGTCTCCATGACACACCTCCCTGGACTTAAGATCCTGGAACTCTTTACCTGGAGAGATCAGGAAAGCCCCTTCACTAGAGACGTTCAAAAAGAACCTTAAAACCTGGCTCTTCCACTGCGCCTTTGGTGAATAGGTGCACATTATGACATTTTGCACACCTCAACGTTTTTTTGCCACTGGAGTTTGCATCCCCCAAATTGGAAGTTTAGCCTCACAACTCTATGTGTTTTATGAGTTCCCCGTTAATGTCCTGTTCCTATTTTATCTCATTAAAATCTTTTAATTGTTTTATGCTGTATATGTGGCCTGCCCATTGTTATCGTTATTGTGATTGTGCTTATTAGAATGTTATTTTATGACTGCTTCTTTTTTTGGATGTTGTTGTTATTTGTCGTTTATGCTCTGATTTTATTGCTGTCATTTTGATAATGTTGTTGTTGTCTGTTGTATATGCTTTGATTTTATTGTTGTAATATGTTGTCCGAGCTACACCTCATGTAAGCCGCTCTGAGTCCCCACTGGGGAGATGGTGACGGGGTATAAATAAAGATTATTATTATTATTATTATTATTATTATTATTATTATTATAGTCCTGAGTGTCCAAATTGATCAAATCTGACCGCTCAGTGGGGCCACCCTTACAGTCACTCTTCCATAACTAGTGCCAGTCACCTGTGGCATGGAGAGATGTTGGCCAGGGAACCAGATCAATGTGTGAGAGGAAGGAAGAACTCACCAAGTCCTTTCGACTGCTCTCTGATCACCTCACCATTCCAGCAAGTATTGCCCCAGGTAATGAGTGACTGACATTAGCTCTGTTATGCTTGTTTATCTCCATATCGATGAGAACAGGGAAGACACTAATTGCTATCTGTTGTTCTTGGCCCACTCAAGCCCAGGGAATGTACGATGGCTATGTAAATAGATGTGAGTAGTTCCATCTTGGAATGAGCCCAACTGCTTAAACAGGCCAAAAATCATGGTTTACTCTGGATTCTTGAAGGTAATGTGTTTGGTTAATATGGTTCAAGGCCACTTTAAGTGCACATGGTCCAAGTTAACCCAAACTACTTAGCCAACATGCTATCTCATGTTATTTAGCTGCTATGGAGCTGAATAATCCATCCTTCAAGATAGGCGGTCAGTGTAGGTATCCCCAAGATATGACTGATCTGTCTCTTAGCATCTGGCCAGTATAATAAGAAATACTTGGAAATACCCCCATTCTAATGCATGAGGTGCCTGTAAAACACCACAAATTTAGGTAGTAGCTTTTTGACATTGTCTTCTTAGTCAAGCTATCTCAACTTCACTATCTAGCCAATATGCCTCATTGCATGAACCCAAAGTAGGCTGGAAATTTTGTTAGGGTCTAGGATGGCAAGGTAGGCTATGACAGCGTATCTTCATCAGTATGTGTGCCTTGCTGAATCAGGCATTTGTCCCTGTTTCCATTGGGATTTTAACAAAAAAAAACACATTGCTTTTGATGCAAAATCCAAGCTTTTTATCTAGATATAAGGTATATTATTTGAAAAAAGTTCCAAAGTGTGAAAAATCATTTTAAAAACTGCATTTTTTTAAGCTCACTCAACAGGAATAAAATGTTTGAAATTATTTGTCCATATATGTAGGAGGAAAGGCAAATAATTGTATCATTATTTCCTCTTCCCCTCATTTTTTGCTTGCCTCTATCTCACAGACACTCAATAGATACCTTACATATTTGTATAACAAAACAATCAGGAATATGTGACATTCAGTGGGTTTGTGTAAATGAATACAGATATTATCTGCAGGCCATAACAATTTCCATTTTCCCAGGAGCCAGAATTATGAAGAGGGTCAGACAAAATAACATAAAAATGTGATAAGATTTTTAATCCACCTTGCTGTCTTTTTCCTAAGGATGATGGAAGGTGATACAAAATGAATTATTTAGGGATCAACCTGTTGCTTTATTTACGTTTCAAAGTCAGTGATTTAATTAATGGTGCCACAAAAGAGGTCACTATGAATTCACACTATTCATATATAAAAGTCAGTAATGTGACTACAATTTTAAAGCCCTAAAAACATAAAACATGAAATATGATAATTAAGTTGTTAAAGGATTTAGATTTCATTGCATGCTCACATTAAGTCAATATCTTTAGCAGACTTTGCATTGCTCTTCAAGCCTTAATAAATGAATTTTATTTACATCTTGTGGCTATTTTGTAACATTGTATTATTTCCTTTTAAAAAATAAGTGGATGGGAGCCTGAACAGCTTCCATCTGTGTCTGTGGAGAAGAAGTTTTCCTAAGTTTACCTGCTCTAGATATTTTGAAAGCCTGCTTAAGCTGATAATTTCTTTGTAGTGGGCTTTGAGGTGGCTATTGGATATGAAGAAAGGGGAAGAAAATTGTATAATACTACCAGACATCTGCTAGTGTAATGTTTGATTTAAGCTAATAATTAAAGATTGAGGCTTAAATTAAATATTGATGGTTATTGATCTCCAATAGACAAGTTGTTATTTTGAATAGAATAAAAAAGATGGAGAAAGTGATGATTTTCCTCATCAGAAAGCATTTCACATGTTTTTAATCTTACTGTCAAGGTTTAATGAATAATGATTCGTTAAACAATCCCAATAAATAGTCAGCATCCATGCCCATCTGGATACAGATAGTTAAAATCAGATTATTATAGGTGTATGAAGTCTTTTCTAGTAACATATGACACAAAAAATTAATTGCCTTAGGTTAAAGTTGTGACATGACTGTCAACAACCCTTTTTTATAAGCAAGTATATTTTACTTGTTATATGGCAACAACAGAACTGATAAATTATAAGTGCTTCATAATAAACTAAGCAAGAATGTGTATAGATTTTTATTGCATAGATACATAAGCATATGCTCACTCAATTGACATCCAATATCATGTGTATTGCTGTGGAACATCACTAAAGACATACTGAGCTTATTGTCCTCAGGCATTTAGGTAAAGGTAAAGGTTTTCCCCTGACATTAAGTCTAGTCATGTCTGACTTTGGGGGTTGGTGCTCATCTCCATTTCTAAGCCAAAGACCTGGCATTGTCCATAGACACCTCCAAGGTCATGTGTCTGGCATGACTGCATGGAGCGCGGTTAGCTTCTCGCCAGAGCAGTACTTATTGATCTACTCACATTTGCATGTTTTTGAACTGTGAGAAGCTTGGGCTAACAGCGGGAGCTCACGCTGCTCCCCAGATTTAAACCTGCAACCTTTCGGTAAGCAATTTCAGCAGCTCAACGTTTTTAAACCACTCCACCACTCGGGGCTTTAGGCTTTTCTTCATGTGAAAGTAACATGACTCTAAATACAGCTTAGTTATTGGGGTTGAATATTGTTTGTGGGCTTTGGCTTCACATTCTTGATAAAAGAGATTGGAAAGTTTCGATCAGATGACCCAGGTATATTGTATTAGGTTCTGGTAAATGAGACTAAAAGAGGGCTGTAATTCTAAATCCCAGGGTTTATTTATTTATTTATTTATACGCTTGTATACCGCTAATATCTCAGCCTAAGTCGGCGACTCATTGCGGTTTACAACACTTAAAAAACAGTATTCAGGTTAAAAGCATAAAACACATATACAATACAAATTATTGGGCCACCAATAATAATCCCATGCATCTCGTAACTGGAATCGCAATCCAAAATTCGTCGTCCATGATTACCAATCCTTTAGTCATCAAAATTCATTGCAACGGATTAATCGAATGCTTGTTTAAACATCCATGTCTTCAATCTCTTCCGAAACACCATCAGCAAGGAGGCTGATCGTACCTCTATGGGGAGGGTGTTCCAAAGCCGAGGGGCCACCACAGAAAAGGCCCTGTCTCTCGTTCCCGCCAGCCGCACTTGTGAAGCCGGCAGGATAGAGAGCAGGGTCTCCCCAGAAGATCTTAGGGTCCTGGTGGGCTGATAGGCTGAGATACGTTCGGATAGATAAGTTGGGCCAGAACCGTTTAGGGCTTTAAAGGCCAACGCCAGGGTTCATCTTATTCATAGTATGCATTTGTACCCAAACGTGGAAAAATCATTTTGATATGGGCATGTGCTTCTAAAGTGAGTGCACTGAAAAAAAATGAGGGCAGCAAAATATGAAAAAATTGCATTACACACTATATGTTCATTTGTGAAATTAATATCATGTCAACTGACTATGAAGTTAGGGCCAAGCCTCAGGGGTTCTGTCCCCTCTCTGGTGACAGTGGTTTATTTTTGTAAAAACCAAAACCCAGGATAAACTAAGTAGATGTTGTTCTGTAGACTAGTATTTAACATCCCAAGGCCAACAAAAAAGGAAGCAAAACAGTAAGGGTCTCTCTCAGGTTAACATGAGAGACCATTACTTTAAGCAGTAGTAAAAGTCATAGAGCAACCCCCATATTCCCACAGAAGCTAACATCATTCTTGAACAGGAAGAAAAAAAGCCTAAAGTTGTCTTTCCATGTGTTCCCTATCCGTGATATAAATAGCTACATATTATCTCATCCCTTTATAACATTGTCTCCTAATGGCAACAACCAACAAACCTTTAAGGCCATCTTGAAGCAGTGAACCCACAAGTTATAAAAGCAAGGGCCACTAGAGTGAGAATGCTTCTTTCTTAAAAGAAACAGAGAAATAAAGCAGTAGAGTGCAGTAGTGGAAATTGCTAGTGTTGAAAGTACAAACACAGAATTTAATAGGAACTGAAGAGTCTGCTATTGTGCAGATTAAGCTAGCAGAAAAAAGTGAAATATTTGAAAAACCACACTTTTTATATTCTTATACAGTCAGAAATATAAAAATGTTATTAGCTATTTTCTGCAGCAAATCTAGGCTCTTATTTCAAGGAGTACTTCCGTTTCATTGACAGCACATTTCCCAGGCACTATTTTATTGTTGGGAACATACAATTTTCCTCCCAGTCAAGCACATCAATTCTGACTCTTCCTGCTGTGTGGATTGTGTTTTTATGACCATCACAGACAGGTGCCTATTATACAGTATCTATGACATTGCAAGTGACCTGTGTGACAACACCCCTTTCCTATACCTACATTCCTTTAAGATATTTTATCTTATTTTTATTTCATTTTCTTGAGATATTCTCTACTACATCATTTAAGTACAAAATACTTCATGTAATATAAAGCAAAGTGCATCAATGTTTAAAACCGAGTGAAAAAAGGCCACAGAATTCATGAACCCCAATTTGCTTTCTGTTTTTCTTTCCAGTCCTAAAGTGAACATGCCACCTGAATTAAGAAATCCACTGGGTTTTCTTCCTTCGCAAGATGGATTATTATATCCCTAGCATTGAATCAGAACTAGTGCAAAGTGCAGCACTAAAACTAAACTATTTTTTAAATCTATATAAGAGTCTTCAAAGTACTTTATGGAAAAAAAGTTTTTTTAAAAAACTGGGTAGCTCAATTTCTTTGAATGCAGCATATCAATAACAAGGTACTGTGTACATTCCTACCTTGTGCCTAGTATTAGTTCAGAATGTGGACTGCTAAAATGGGTACAAGTGGAATGTGCAGAAGCATTTTGGGGCAGAGTACAAGTGGGTTGAGCAATAATAATAATAATAATAATAATAATAATAAAATAATAATGGATGTGCAAATATTCGGTTGTGACTTGTTTGTTGTGCAGAGATCTGTACATTTGCTACTACAAATGCAAAAATTCCGCAGCTAATAGAGCATTTTGGAAGATGTTATCCCTAATTTAATTACTTTATTCATTTTTTGAATTTATATCCCATCTTTCCATTAAAATGGGATTCAAAGTGGCTTAAAATAATTTTAAAAGATGCTGCTAAAACATAATTACAATTTTTTTAAAAAATTAATCACAATTGTTAAAACATGCTTAACATTAAAATAATTTTAAAAATAGCTTCAAACATTCTACCACACACATACAGCACAAATCTATAAGTAAATTTCACACCTCAAAAACCTGCCTAAATAAAAACACTTTTACCTGCCAGGAAAAAAAGAAAGCAGGGAGGGGGCCAACTGGGGTTTCTGTGAAGGGGCCCTTCATAACCTGAAAGCTGCAACAGAGAAGGCACTCTCTAAAGTCGTCACAACTACATCTATGAAGGTAGTAGAACTGAAGAAAGGTCTTCTGCAAATCTTAGAGCAGCTGTTTGCTTAAATGAATATACATGGTGGTTCAAATAATATGGGCTCAAGCCAGTTAGTGCTTTAAAGGTCCAAACTGGCACTTGGAATTCTGCCTGGAAAAAGATTGTTTGCCAATGTAGTTGCAAAATTTTAGATCCACCAGAGTTTCCAAAGCAGACCAACATAAAATGCATTACATCAATTCAAATGGGATGTAATAAAGGCATGTGTCACTGTAGTCAGATTTGACTTCTCAAGGAAAGGTGTAACTAGCACACTAATGCAAATGCACTCTCACAATCTAATCCTGGTCATCCAGACTCAGATCCAAGTCCAGGAGTACAGTCCAGCTGAGAACCAGAGATTCCAAGAGGAGAATATCCCCATCTGGGATAGACTGAATTCCTATTTCTTGACTGATCAGTGCACCACTATTTTATCTAGATTAAGAATCCATCTCCACTGCCATATAATGCAGTTTGAAAATGCATTTTATTATCAGTTTAGACCCTTCCACACTTCCCTAAAACCAAGGTGGAAGTGGGTTAAAATAAACTACTTCCTCCCAGGTTTCAGTCCCCACCCGCAACCCAAACCCTGGGCTTTCCCTTGAGGGATGGCATCCAGCAGCTCAGGTCCCTCTGCACAGTCCTCCCAATGTGCAGAAATGATATCAGGAGGTGCGGGGGGGGGGGGGGGGGGAGGGAAATCCCCCCCACCTCATGATGTCTCATTTTCACTCATCAGATGCACTCCACAGAGGGTTTTCACTGCTGGGTGCCCTTCCACACCTTCAGGCTCCAGGAGCCCAAAGAACCAGGATGAATGTGGGGATTGATGCTGTCCCAGAATCCCCACAGGCCAAGTACCTGAAAAGATCCATAACTTAGCTTTCTAGTTGTCAAATTAATTCAGATTTTCCAGGTGTCAAATTAATGTGGAGTAAACTGAGAAACATTAATTCACTTTTACCTGACGTGTCATTTGGATGCCTCAAGTACAACCAAGACAGGTCCTGCATTTTTGGCCTGTCTGGAAAGGCTCTCATATAGTGCAGTTTGATACATTGGACTGCATGAGAAGGACCCATAGTTTCAAAGAACCAGGGCCCTTTATGCTCTTATGGTGTTTCATGTTTATTTTACATATTTCATATTTACTGAATTACAGTCATGTACCATCCAGTACCTTTGCCTACTTATCTCAATTGCATCAAATCTTCCAAAGTATTCTTTCATTGACCTTAATAAAGCCAGCTTTTATGTCAAATATGGGATAGGTGTTTGAAAAGACTGCTGTGCACTTTTAATGCTCACTGAAGGTTTTTGCCAGTAGGTTTTATTCAATCAAACTAATGAATATTCTTAAAGAACCTGAAAGTGAAAGACTTGAAAAGAAAGGTTAAAAAGACTTTTTAAATAATTTAGTATGAATACGTTCTTTGGAAGGCAATATTTGATAATAACCATAAGAGATATCTTTTACAGAGTAGGAGTGCTGCAAATGAGATCAGAATCTGGTCCAGGTTTTCCCCCCAGAATAAGGCAGTTAAGTGGTTTCTTTTTGAAGTAGAAGAGTGTTATGGAAAATTATTTAAGAACAGTGTGCAAACAATGCACTTTTTAAAGTATACCTAGTAAACTAGATTTAAGATCATTTAGTTAAACTGCAGTGATCTGGAACGAGAGTAAGTTAACGGAGTGTTGTGCTTCTTTACTCTTCATTGGCAAATTATATATCTATGAATAAACATGGTGGGAGAAGCATGCAGATATGCTAACACTGAAACATGAATATTTTAACACCCAATGGTATAAATTAGAAAGGGGAGCACCTGCCACTGATAGCATAATACAAGCTCCCCCATCCCAGCCTCTAGAGCTATTAAATTCCCAACCAGGCAATACTGTCTGGCAAGCTATCCCCAAAGAAATCAATTCATATAACTATACAGAATCTAAAAGGGTGGAGGAACTCCTTAAGCTCACACCATAACTATGGTGGTTGCATTTTGAACCTTTCCTTAAAATCATTTTGATTTTGTATACAGAGTGAGTGCTTAGAAAAATATAGATCGTGCCTGCAAGATAATTTCCCCTCCCCTTCAAAATGACTGACTAGGCATCTTTTAAAAAAACAAAAACATAACTCATCATAATTTAAAGAGATGTAAATGAATGTAATATCTATTAATTATGAGTGTTGTGCACCTAATAATTGGCTAGAATGTTTAGAAAGTGGAATCAATAAAATGAAATATTCATGAAGGGCATTTTATGCACACCTATACAGAACTTACAAACAGATGGTTGCTTTTAAAAATGCCAATGCATTACTTTCCATTTACTTAGATAATCAGTACTTATTTACCTTACCACTTACCTCCCATTACCCACATAATCAGTACTGTCCAAATCAAAGTTTTACATATTATTATCCCTTCTTAAAACAATAGGGAAAAACGCAGCTGCCTACAGGTCTAAAGAAGGATAATTAAGAAAAAATATCCTGGAAATTACATGTACAGAATAGGGTTGCTTGACTGGAAACTGGAGTGGATACCAATAAAGGTACAGGAGCCCTCTCTACACTTCATCATGGCAACCTTAATGCAGATACCTACATGAAGTAAGAGGAAGTTCAAATTGAGAGTGCAGTTTACATGTTTAAATACACTGTTTGAATGCAGCAAAAGAGTTTTGGCTTGTTTGTGGACATTTCATGCCTGATTGTCAGGAAGCATTCAAAAACAGAGTCCTTTACCTGCAATATGGAGGGTTATTTTAGCAGGAATTGCCTATGTGCATGTGCTCTAAAGTTGCTGGTTGACTTATGGCAACCCATCCAGAGCTGTATTGTCCCATTGCTCTGAAAGTACAAAAGCCTTTTTTTTTTTGTTATTTTAGAACACAATACATGTTTCAAGAAAATGCCAGTTGAATCCATATGTCATATTTTAATCCCCTCCCCTGCTTGCGTTATGGAAAGAAATACTATATGTACTCATAGACAAGCTGTTCTCAAGGACAGGTTTTGGGGGCACAATTATTATTTTTTATAGAACCCATGGATAATTCAAAGACGATTCTGCAGAGAAGGGAAAGCACTAATCCTACTCCAGAGCCCATCTACTGCTCACCACCACTGCCATTTTTCCACCAAAGAATTAAAAAAAAGGCCAGAGGTGGCACCACTGTAGTGGAAATCGAAAGCTCACTGGAGCAAGGAGATGATAGACCACAGTATCAGTTTCAATCAGTTTATTTTGGCAGAAGGTGACAGCCCAGCTACACTGGAAAAGGAAATTGATAGAAAATAAGTTTTATAGCATTTTACAGTGCACAGGTGCAAGAGTTTTTTTTTTTTACTAAAGCGGGTTACTGTTTCCCCTAAATCACCTGATTTACAAGAAATCAAAAGGTTATACAACTCTACTACTCACATGCACCCTTTAGCAATCAACTTTAGGCACATACACTCACTGAGAAAGTTGCAATTTCTTTTGCTTCCCTCTTATCACAGTGGGAAAAGTAGTTGTTCTAGGTTTTCCTGGGAAGGACTAAGGTCTTTCCTTTTGCCTTTCTAACCAGATAAGGAGATGGTTCTTTTTTTAAAAAAAATAAGAATTAATGTGTATTACTCATATTGACTCAATCCATCTATTGGGTTTTTTTTTTTAATGATTGAAATGTCTTGACATATACCTGAGTATATAGGGTAAGTAACTCAGATGAGTTTATATAACTTCTAATCTCATAAAGAAATCAAATAGCTTTATGTATTGTCGAAGGCTTTCATGGCCGGAATCCATGGGTAGGTTTTTCCGGGCTATATGGCCATGTTCTGGAGGCAATTTTTCTCCTGACGTTTCGCCTGCATCTATGGCAAGCACCCTCAGAGGTAATGAGGTCTGTTGGAACTAGGAAAAACTAGGTTTATATATCTGTGGAATGACCAGGGTGAGACAAAGGACTTTTGTTTGCTGGGGCTAGCTGTGGATGTTTCAGCTGATCACCTTGATTTGCATTCAATGGCTTGGTAGCGCCTGGGGGGAATCTTTTGTTGAGAGTGATTTCATGTGCCTGTTTGTTTCCCCTCTGTTGTTTTTCTGCTGTAATTTTTGAGTTTTTTAATACTGGTAGCCAGATTTTGTTCATTTTCATGGTTTCTTCCTTTCTGTTGAAATTGTCCACATGCTTGTGGATTTCAATGGCTTCTCTGTGTAGTCTGACATGGTGGTTGTGCGAGTGGTCCAGCACTTCTGTGTTCTCAAATAATATGCTGTGTCCAGGTTGGTTCATCAGGTGCTCTGCTATGGCTGATTTCTCTGATTGAAGTAGTCTGCAGTGCCTTTCATGTTCCTTGATGCGTGTCTGGGCGCTGCGTTTGGTGGTCCCTATGTAGACTTGTCCACAGCTGCATGGTACACGGTAGACTCCTGCAGAGGTGAGAGGATCCCTCTTGTCCTTTGCTGAACGTAGCATTTTTATGCTCGTGGTTTG
Organism: Anolis sagrei; assembly: GCF_037176765.1. Taxonomy (NCBI): domain Eukaryota; kingdom Metazoa; phylum Chordata; class Lepidosauria; order Squamata; family Anolidae; genus Anolis; species Anolis sagrei. The sequence continues at coordinate 57,980,607 of NC_090023.1, read as the reverse complement.
TTCTCGGTTTTGCAGCTCTTCTGATGTCTGAGGTGGAGTATCCATTGGCCTGTAGAGCCCAGTTTAGGTGGTTCAGTTCATCTTGGAGAAGGTGGGGTTTGCAGATTCTTTTTGCATGGTCTGCCAAGGCTTTAATGGTGTTTCTTTTTTGACTTGGGTGATGGTTGGAGTTTTTATGTAGATATCTATCCGTGTGTGTGGGTTTTCTGTAAACGGTGTGACCCAATTGATGATCTGGTTTGCGGATGACTAGGACATCTAGAAAAGGCAGTCTTCCTTCATTTTCTTTTTCCATGATGAATTGGATGTTTGGGTGGATGCTGTTCAGATGGTCCAGGAACCTGTTGAGTTCTTCTCCATGGCTCCAAATGGTGAAGGTGTCATCCACATATCTGAACCATATCGTGGGCTTTTTGGTTGTGTCTCCAGGGCTTGTTTTTCAAAGTGTTCCATGTAGAAGTTAGCTATGACCGGGCTGAGAGGGCTCCCCATAGCTTCTCCATCTTTCTGTTCATAGAACTCATTGTCCCTACATAAAAACTCCAACCATCACCCAAGTCAAAAAAGAAGCACCATTAAAGCCTTGGCAGACCATGAAAGGCACTGCAGACTACTTCAACCAGAGAAATCAGCCATAGCAGAGCACTTGATGAACCAACCTGGACACAGCATATTATTTGAGAACACAGAAGTGCTGGACCACTCGCACAACCACCATGTCAGACTACACAGAGAAGCCATTGAAATCCACAAGCATGTGGACAATTTCAACAGAAAGGAAGAAACCATGAAAATGAACAAAATCTGGCTACCAGTATTAAAAAACTCAAAAATTACAGCAGAAAAACAACAGAGGGGAAACAAACAGGCACATGAAATCACCCTCAACAAAAGATTCCCCCCAGGTGCTACCAAGCCATTGAATGCAAATCAAGGTGATCAGCTGAAACATCCACAGCTAGCCCCAGCAAACAAAAGTCCTTTGTCTCACCCTGGTCATTCCACAGATATATAAACCTAGTTTTTCCTAGTTCCAACAGACCTCATTACCTCTGAGGGTGCTTGCCATAGATGCAGGCGAAACGTCAGGAGAAAAATTGCCTCCAGAACATGGCCATATAGCCCGGAAAAACCTACAACAACCCACAAATAGCTTTAGTATCTACGGCAGACAAAATTGTATTATTAGCAGTTATATACTGGAGTTAAGCACAGTAAAATAATTTGTGTTGTGAATTTAGTTTGGGCCAAGAAAACTAGATGGATTTCAAAACTGAATCTAAATATAATGATTAGGAGAAAGGATGACTAGCTGCTTAAAACTTTGAATTCAAACAACACATGTGTCATTTTTCCAAGGCCATATTTCAACACAGAACAAATTATGCTGTGACTGCTCATTTTCATTTTTTGTTGTTTTAAACGTATATAAAGTTTTCTCAGGTGAAAGTATTAAAATGGATGATACCCTCTAATCTGTGTAAAAAGCGAAAATTATCATATCAGGTATTTCAGATTTCCTACATGTTTGGAGACTGCTAAAATATCAAATATGTAATTGAGATCACCTGCACAAATACTTCATTTTTTGTAGTTTTTGAAATAGTTGAAATAAGGCTGATGGGGACTGGGCACCTGTCACTTGAAATACATCAAGTTACCACCCCGTGCTGTCCAATTTAGCAGGTATGTTATAAGGCAATATATTAAGCACTCATATTCTCAAACAAATGAATGGGATCTGAAAGCACTGAACGCATTAGAGCTCCAAGCACATAATGCCAATGCCTTCAAATATGCCTTAATAATTTAAAAGCATAGTTTTCTCCGTGCAGGTGCTTTGAAACTAATTGGCTCTGCATTGGCAGAACAGTTTAACATCAATTAGATATCCTTTTTAAGGTCACAGAAGTATTGAAAAGTCTAAGGCCATGATCCTACATACAAAGAGATCCCACTGAAAAAACAGGACAGATTTACACCAATGTAAAAGCTTTAGTGCAATAAAAAAATCAAGTCTTACCTCTTTTTTTTAAAAAAAAACTAATCTAATAGAACACAGGAGTGTCAATTAATGCCACTAAAGGAAGAGAGAGTTTCATCTCTCCAGTTAATCTCTATGAAAGAGAAGGAAGCCGCACACTTCCCTCCAGCTTTATTTCCAGCTGAGAGTGATACCACCAGTGCCCTTTTTCAGAGGGATCCATTAGTCTCTGCTAATTTAGAAAAGTTGGGGGCACTTGGCTCTTTAACCCTCTCAGTTCTTACATACCTTATGATCCTGGAATCCCTAGCAGTCTTCCAATAATCTTTTAATGGCCACTAATGACAGGTAGACTAGTATAAAAGCACATTTGTGTCTTCATAAAGGTGGTGATGAGTTGGGTTTTTATTTCACATTTGTTCAAAACAAGTCTGTTCCTTTTCTTTTGGTACCATTACAACTTTGCTTAAAGAAAACCTGTGCTTGATGGATGTTCTTTCATTTTTTTAATGCTCATGGTGCATATATTTGCTTTCATGGTGTGAGCACAGCTGCCCTTCATATATACTATTTCCAAGCGTGGTTCAGGAAAAAAGATGTGCATCAATACAGACTCCTGCATTGCAACAGTAAAGTATGGAACCTCCCCATTTAATCCGCCCTGAGTCCCCTTGTGGGAGAAGGGCGGGGTAGAAATGAAAGAAAATAAATAAATAAATAATATTGTTATTGCAAACAAACTAGTCAAATGGGGGCTAGGTAGGCAATGCTAGTTAAGTGGATATCTAATTGGTTAAGTGACCGAACCCAGGAAGAGGTGACTACTGGAGTGACACAGGGTTTCATTCTGGGCCCAGTACTGTTCAACATTTTTATTAATGACCTAGGGCCTATCCAGACAGGCCCTAAAATGCACGCCCTCCTGCATATTTACCCGGGGCATCCAGATTATGCCTCAGGGAAAGGCAACCACATTCGGCACAATGTAGGAAACCCCTGCTTTGTGCTGAGGTAATTTGGTAGTCGGTTAGATCCATACCTTCTTCAAATGCACAGGTCGAACCCACTATGGCTGCAGTCCAGACAGCCCTCTCACATTTTCCATCTGAAGATTAAGAAACACTTCTGGACTGTAAGAAGTATTCAACAGTGGAATTATCAGCATTGGAGTGTGGTAGAAGCTCCTTCTTTGGAGACTTTTAAACATAGGCTGGATGGCCATCTTTCAAGGTTACTTTGGTTGTGCTCTTCCTGCATGGCGGGGGGTTGGACTAGATGGTCCATGTGATCCCTCCTGAGTCTATTATTCTATTATTGTACTGTAACACTTATTGGGTAGGCTACTCTTGACTATGTGGATCACAACCTTTTACTGTGCTTGACTTTTTTAAAAGTGAAACAAAATTGAAATAGTGTAAATATATACAACATGATGTAGCTCTTAGATTACTAAGTGGCATCAAATCAATTAGGTAGAATTATTTTGTTGCTCAGCCCCTTCATGTTTTCCTTTTATCAAACATGGGGACCATTGAAATTAATGTGAAGACTAAGGAAGTGTGTTTATAGACACACCAGATGGGCAATTTTCTTTTTACAGGCACAATCAAAGACACACTTTCATCCTGCTATTAAGGACATTTATCTCTCAGAGACTCATTTCCAAAGTAAATGACTTTCCATAAAACCTTTGTCTTTGAGAATTTGACTTTCAAATAATTATGGAATATTGCAAAATTCAAGTACTTTCAAATTACAAATGAAAATAAATCCTGTCTAAAAATCCTATATTCAAAACTGGAAATTTGAGAACCAGATACATTTACTTAGTAAATATTAATCTTTTAGCTTTATAAAATGTGAAGTCTGATTTTAGTTATTACAATTGCTCTGTCTACATTGCGCTTATTTGATTCAGTTATATTCATTCAGGCTCACAACAATCCCCTTATTACAAAATTTATCCAATGGAGTTATGTTTACTTTTTGGTAAAGAAAAATACAACCCAAACAGATGAATATGTAGACAAGAAACATTATGGATTCTTAATCTGTGCTCCGTTGTAGAGCTCTGCATGTTCTGTGTATATCTGCAATTTCAGAAAATGAGATAAACTCAGTTGCAAAACCCGTTTTTCATATGGAAAGTTTCCAATTAAAGACTAGCAGAAGAAGATGTGATGAAAACCTGGAGATTTGATTTCTGATCAATAGAGAAAAATAGATGAGAGGACCAAATAGTTTTCTGTAATTGTATATTCCCAGCATGAAGGCAGAAGGGGGTTTGTTGTTGTTATTGTTGTTGTTGTTATTATTATTATTATATTATTATTATTATTTTATAATATTATTATATTATATTATAATTGTATATTATATTATGATATAATATAATTATATATTATACTTGTATATTATTATATTAATATAATTGTATATTAAAGCACCCCTGACAGATGGCCATCCATTCTTAATAATAATAATAATAATAATAATAATAATAATAATAATAGTTATAACCTCCTGGCCCAGGAAGTTTAGCTGGGTTATTACAGAGAAGCCGTTTTAAACCATTTTAAACCATTTTAAACCAGAGTTTAAAACTGGATTCCTGTAAGTGCTGACTTTGGATTGTTTTTGGACAACAACATCGCATTCTGGACTTAATCTTCTGCTTTTGGACGTGCTACGACTTGGGACTTTTTTGACAACGCTTTTGCTGCTTACACCTTGTTTTCTTGTGTTTTCTGAACTCTGTGATTTTGAAGCCGTTTGCTTGAACTTTCTGTTATCCTGGATTATACCCCAGTATAATCCAGATTATAAGTGTTTCTAGCTATTTTTGATGTGTTATTAAACTTTGTTTGGACTTTTATTTTTGTGTCTGGCTCCTTTGTATATAATTGTATATATATATAATATAATAATATATTATATATATATACAATTATAATAATATAATATAATAATATAATGTAATATGTAATATGTAATATATAATAATAATAATAATAATAATAATAATAATAATAATAATAGTTTTAACCTCGGAGAAGGAGAGAGGAGAGAGAGGGGGGATTCCCTATTCCAGTTTTAAAATGCTTCTCAATAATAATAATAATAATAATAATAATAATAACAAACCCCCTTTTGACTTCATGCAGGGAACGCACAATTAAAGCACCCCTGATAGATTGCCATCCATTCTTAATAATAATAATAATAATAATAATAATAATAATAATAGTTTTAACCTCCTGGCCCAGGAAGTTTAGATGGGTTATATTACAGAGAAGCTGGTTTTTAAACTGTTTTAAACCAGAGTGGATGAATTTCCTCCCTTTGCCACCCCCCCCCCCCACTTTTTCAGGAGTAAAACAACTACTTTCAAAGTAAAGACCACCCATTAAGGAAGGATTCGGAAGTATCGTATGTATTGTAAAGTTTTGAACTTTTTTTCTATTGAAAATCTGAATTGACTTTAGATACGAACCACCAGCAGCCCCTATATCCAAAATGAGTTTAAAAACATTTTTTCATTGATCACCCAAGCCTAATGGCTATATAACCTGAAAAAACTTACAACAACCCATTATTATTATTATTATTATTATTATTATTATTATTATTATTATGTTTGTTCACATCCCACTTTACCTCTTCCGAAGAAGACTCAAAATGACTAACAATTAAAAGTATGACCACATAATTTAAAATATATCATTATGCAAACATTAAAACAGAATTAAACATAACAGTATTAAAATTCAGTTACATTTTGTTAAAACATATTGAAAGCTAAAAATCTTGGCACTCCCAACTTGCTCTTAAAAACCTCTTCTTTAAAAGCCTGATGGAATAAGAAGGTTTTAGCCTGCCACCAGAAGGATAGCAGGGAAAGGGCCATTCTGGCTTCCCTGAGCAAGGAATTCCAGAGTTGAGTGGCAGCCACCAAGAAGGAAGGCCTACTCCCTTGTTCCCACCAACCGAGCTTGAGATTGAGGTGAGCCCGAGAGAAGGACCTCTCCCGAAGATCTCAGGGCCCAGGCAGGTTCATACAAACAGCCTGGATCTGAACTATCTAGGGCTTTAAAGGTCATAACCAGCACTTTGAATTGTGCCTGGAAACAGGCTGGCAACCAGTAGAGCTGCTCCAGCAGTGGGGTTGTCTGCTCCCTGTAGCCAGCCTGAGTTTGTAACCTGGCTGCACCTCTTTGGACCAGCTGAAGTTTCCATGCACCCTTCAAAGGCAGCCTCATATAGAATGTGTTACAGTAATCCAGATAGGACGTAACTAAGGTGTGGTCAGATCCGGCTTCTCAAGGAACAGGCAAAGTTGGTGCTCAAGTTTAATTGTGCAAAGGGCTTATTTTGATTAACCTGTGTCTTCAGGGGGAGTGTGACATCATAGAGTACAGGCTGAATCCCTATTTCCTGATTTACCTTCCAACTGACTGGAAGTACCTTTGTCTTGTCTGGATTAAGTTTCAATTTGTTTGAAAAGTAATGATGATAGACACTGGTTTAGGATCAGGATAGCTTCCTTAGCTTTAGGTGGAAAGGAGCAGTAGAGCTGAGTGTTATGAATTCTGCTGAGAATTGTTGTGGATGTGTTATATGACATATAAATGTACCAACATTATAGAAAATGTGTAAAAATAAGCATGAATATGACAGAAGTCTACAAAATAATTTCTTAGTCTGTAGTATAATATTTTGACTAACCTTGAACACTACTAGGAATAAGTACCATGACAAAGTGGTTGCAGTGGCATGAAAGTTTATGCAAATAAAACTTGAAAATCTTTAAGGTATCCCAAGGATGTTGTTTTTTCTGTAATGATGTGTCATAGATACCTTCCTGGAAAAACTGATCAGAAGATAGTTTTCCCTGTGATTTAATTGCTTGATAGTGGACTCTTCCAGACTACACAAAAGAAGCAATGATTCACACAATAAACCATTGATGCTGCTTTTGCATCATATGATCCTTCAATTCATTGGAAATCCATAGGGAGCCAGACAGAATGAAAGATGCTGTATCACATTGATTAGATTTTGTTGTTTATTCATTCAGTTGCTTCCGACTCTTCGTGACCTCATGGACCATTCCACGTCAGAGCTCACTGTCGGCCATCACCACCCCCAGCTCCTTCAGAGTCAAGCCAATCACTGCAAGGATACCATCCATCCATCTTGCCTTTGGTCGTTCCCGTTTTCTTTTCCTTCCATTTTCCCCAGCATCATTGCCTTCTCTAAGCTTTCCTGTCTTCTCTTGATGTAGCCAAAGTACTTCATCTTTGCCTCTAATATCCTTATTCCAATGAGCAGTCGGGCTTTATTTCCTGAAGTATGGACTGGTTGGATCTTCTTACAGCCCAAGGTAATCTCAGAATTTTCCTCCAGCACCACAGTTTATTTGACTATTAACCAAAAAATTCCTTACACTATAGGACAGTGGTTCTCAACCTGTGGGTCCCTAGGTGTTTTGGCCTACAACTCCCAGAAATACCAGCCAGTTTACCAGCTGTTCTGTAAGGTCTTCTAATGGTTATTATAAGGATCTATGCATATGGAAAACATGTATCAAATGATATAATTCAATTTATTATTCATAAAATAAGGGTGACTATGAATTAAAGAGTTCACAGCAATGCATGCATTATCTGAGTGAGCAAAACTAAAAAAAAACCTTATACTTAGTAAGTATTAATCTTTTAGCTTTTTAAAACGTGAACTCTGACTTTAATTATTACAATGGCTCTTTAAAATCTGTATGTTTTTATGAAGCCTTTTAAATGAAAACCTCTTTTAGCTGAGTATTCAATCCAAGTATGAATCCATTAAGATTTAGTACCTTTGTTTTGCATTTTGTACAAAAGAGACTTGAATGACAGATACGCAATTTGGAACAATAGATTTTTTTTTCAAAAAACTTAAATTGAAAATTCTTTACAAATATAAGTAGGTATCAGCATGGAAAATCCTGAGAGTAGGAAAAAATAGCTATAATTTGAAAGAAAGATTGAGGCAGAATAGCAGAAAGAGACTAAAACATAATGTTAAAATTCACACTCGGTCTTAGCAGACCCAACTTAAATATTCATACATTTTTACATGTGACCTTCTGTTATACACAAAGAATATTAAGCCCTGCTATTTATAGTCTGATAATGAATATATTTTGTTATTTAGTTTAATAAATAAGCAGAACAATTTTTGCATTAAATATTAATGGAATAAAATATTCTAGCTCCCTGGTTATGGAACATGTTGTATCAGATGTTTTGGAACAACTTCTTTTTAAATTTCCGGCTAACTGTAGCAATGAGTGTGCTAAACAAATAAGAAAGCTCTTCAATCAATATACTCTATTGACTCAATATAAATAACACTAACAAAATTAAATGCCGGACTATAATAAGCCAGCATTTGTAACAAAATAAATAACAGTGGGCATACTAATTTGGAAGTTACCACAGCTTCCTGCCTTTGTGATACACACAACTGGGTAGAGTTATAGTACACCTGCAAAACTCTCTCTATATATAGAGGGGGGGAGGGGCAGTCCCAAATTACAAATATCTGATTTACAAATGACTTATAGTTAAAAATGGAGGTGAGACAACAGGAAGTGAGGGAAATCTACACCTTGGAAAGGGAATTCACTCCTGCAAGAGTTAGTATCATGGGGAGAAGATGTCTCCACTGAAGATTAATCACAAATCCTTGTTTCTACAACAAGCCATTTTTTTTCAAAATCCAATTCTCAGGGACAGAAACGGAGGGCAAATCTCCTGAACAAGGAGCACAGACAGCAAAAGAAGCACCAAAGAGGTGTTCACCATTCTCTATGCTGTTCAAAGCCAAATCTATATTTTTGGCTGAAGTTACACTTTAAAAATATACCTGTTCCAACTTACAAACAAATTCAATTTAAGAACAAAACTAAAGGACCTATCTAGTTTGAACGTATCTCTCCCTATAAACCATCTAGGAGTTTAAGATCATCTGGGGAGGCCCTGCTCTCGGTCCAGCTTTCTTGCAGGTGCAACTGGAGGGGACGAGAGACATATTATTTCCTTTATATGTTTATGCTTATTTTTGTTTTTACTGTCACATTCTTGTAAGCTGCTCTGAGGACCCTTGGGGAGAGAGGCGGGATATAAAGTTATTATTATTATTATTATTATTATTATTATTCTCGATACACAACAAGATTAGCACATAGCAAACTATGCTGTTATTTGCATTGGATCACATGTCGGACACTTCCCAAGTGTCTAGGATTGTGTGATGTATCGGTGAATTATAAATATAGATCAGAGTAGGGTGGCCTTTTGCAGCTGAGTGATGGTGATTTTGTCAGTGCCGATTGTTTTTAAGTGCAGGCCAACATCCTTAGGCACTACATCCAGTATACCAATCACCACCAGGATCACCTTTACTATCTTGTGCCAGAGTCTTTGCAGTTTGATCTTTAAATACTCATATTGTGTAAATGTTTCTAGTTCCTTCTCACACATTGTTGTCACCTGGGATTGCAACATCGATGTCCCCCCCCCCCCCCCCCCAATTGTGAGGTCAGGAGTATTGTGCTCCAAAACTCTGTCTGTTTTCATTCTTTGTCAAGAAAACAGGTAGTGTTCTAAAATGGCTTTAATGAAGGTTTTCTTCTGTACTATTAAGTATGACTTTGTTTACTGATTGCTGTTGGGGAATAAACAGATTTTCTTTATTGCTACACATATTTGTCATACAAAGAGCATTACTGTACCAAAGATAAGTATAAGTTGACAGTACAATAATTGTATTTTTAAAATTAAAGTATTATCATTGCCTTTTAGAAAGGTATAGTTAATACATTTGAGAGTATGGCATGTTAGAAATTTCCATACAAGGTATGTAAGCATGCAATTCAAAATACTTAGCAAGAAGAATTTATTTAAAATATATTGTACTGCAGTTTCCTAGCAGTGCTATTTTTTTTTTTTTTAAAAAAAGTCTTACTTTTACAATTTACATTCATAGTGTTGCTTATTCCACATGGTGGGCTGGGACTGCCCTCTGCTGTCTTGTATGCAAAATGCCTTTGAATTATATTTCTTTTAAAATATAGTGGTAATCTCACAAGTGTTTGTGAAATATAGTTGAAGTTCTACTGATAGTCGGAGAACATAGATCCTAACTTAACTGTTTTATATACAACTAAACATGTATTTACATGGTCAATTTATACATTTGGGTATTATTTATACACCACCATTCCTCTATGAATGTCTTGCATGGTTTGGGTCCAGGTTACCTTTAAAGTCTTGCATGGTTTGGGTCCAGGTTACCTACAAAATCACCATCTCTCATTCTATCTGCCCCATACACTGTGGTTCTCTGGGGGATGTCTACTTTAGAGAACCCAGCTGACATCCATCACCCAGAGAACCTTTTCATCAGCTGCCTCAAGTCTGTGAAATGACCTGCTGGAAGAGATTTGACAGCTATAGCAACTGTTGGAATTTAAGAAGCAACTGAAGACCCATCTCTTCTGGAAGGCCTAACAAAACAATCAATTTTAAGTTGTGACTTTTAATCTGCCTTTCATTGGTGGATTTTAACTTGAATTTTAATTCTCTGTATCTTGTATATATTTTAATAGTATTTTATCTTTAATGATGTTGTACCCCTGGGGTAATACATTATTATTATCCCCCCCACACTCTACCTCACCATTGGGAGTTGAATCCTTCCATAAATTACTCTGTCTCCAGTAGTGGTAATATTTCAAGTTTAGGCATACTTCCATTGCTCTTGCCAACTGATAGTTTATCGTTAGTAACATGAGAAGTATAGGATACTTTGGCCACACTTCAGAATAAACCAAGAACTTGCATTGTATTTTGAGAATGTAATATCTTTCCCAAAATGCAGTTTAGATCACATTGGAGCCATTTTCCCTATATGGTAAAAACAAAGAGATAAAGAGGCCCTACTTCTACTGATTTGAAGATAAGAAACATTTGACCTTGTCCTACAGATTTTTGGGATTGTAACTTTCTCGATCTACTACAATTGACTATTACTATGCTGTGTGAGACTGATAGAACTCTCTACCCCAGAGTGTGGTAGAGGCTCCTTCTTTGGAGGTTTTTAAACAGAGGCCGGATGGCCATCTGTTGGGGGTGCTTTGAATACCATTTTCCTGCTTCTTGGTAGGGGGTTGGACTGGATAGTCCACAAGGTCTCTTCCATCTCAATGATTCTAAGCTACAAGGGGAAAACATATGTAGTGCCTATTCTTTGTATTTCCCTGGATAATGTTTCTGTGTTAGTTAAGAAGCAAGTGCAGCAGATATAGGTGTCCAAAAAAGCAAACTGCTGGAAACTTGGGAATTGTATGGATATTTTTTAGTATTATGCCTCAGGTATTATCATAAATTGGTGGCCCAATAATATCGTGTATTGTGTATGTGTTTTTATGCTTTTTAATGGAATATTGCTGCTTGTCGTTGTGTTGTAAACCGTGTTGAGTCGCCGATTTGGGCTGAGAAATGGAGGTATATAAGCACAGTAATAAATAAATAAATAAATCAAGGTCACATCTTTTTATAAAGTAAGATTAGAACCTCATCAGACACATTGCAGAAAGTGGGTGACCGGGTGTGTGGGTGGCTGTCTTCTTATTTATTATTATTTATTTATTTACCTCATTTGTATACCGCTCTTCTCAGCCCTTAGGCGACTCAGAGCGGTTCACAGCAACAGTTTCAGTATACACAATACAAGATCATTGGGCATTTAAAAGCAATAACATAACAAATTAATTAAACAGTAAATATCAATACAACAATACATCAATATAACAAATCCATTAGATCTCATCAATAGAATCAGAATCCAGTCACGTTATCCATTATTCCATGTTCCACTAATCAATCACTTGCACTGCTTAGTCAAATGCCTGTTCAAACAGCTAGGTCTTCACTTTTCTCCGGAATGCCAGTAAGGAGGGGGCCGATCTGATATCTGCAGGAAGGGCGTTCCACAGCCGAGGGGCCACCACTGAGAAGGCCCTGTCTGACATCCCCGCCAGGCGTGCTTGTGAAGCCGGCGGGACCGAGAGCAGGGCCTCTCCAGACGATCTTAATGTCCTAACTGGTTCATAGGAGGAGATGTGTTCGGACAGGTAGATCAGGCCAGAACCGTTTAGGGCTTTAAAGGCTAAAGCCAGCACTTTGAATTGTGCCCGGTAGAAATTGGCAGCCAGTGGAGCTGGCACAACAGAGGAGTTGTATGCTCCCTGAGTGCCGCTCCTGTTAGCATCCTGGCTGCCGATCGTTGGACCATTCGAAGCTTCCGAGCAGTCTTCAGAGGCAACCCCACGTAGAGAGCATTGCAGTAGTCTATACGGGATGTGACTAGAGCGTGGACTACCGTGGCCAAGTCAGACTTCCCAAGGTACGGGCGCAGCTGGCGCATGAGTTTTAATTGTGCAAATGCTCCCCTGGTCACCGCTGAAACCTGGGGTTCCAGGCTCAGCAATGAATCCAAGATCACACCCAAGCAAAGCATATCATCCCCTTTTGTTTTAAAAGACATCTTTACATTTTACAAATCCCATCAGATGCTTTATGTTTCTCAGCCTTCTCCCATTCTGTCCCATGTTCTGAACCATCACATGAGTTAGTGCAGTCCCATCTGCTTCACATTCTTTTTTTATGATCCGTCTTTCCCATGCCTTCTTACCTTCCATTATACCTCCATTATATAATTATAAACCACTTTGCCACTATCCCTGCCTACCATACCTTCTCTCCCTCCATTATACCAGTGATATTATAAACCACTTTGAAAAACTCCCTCCCATGCTTTCCTTCCATTCATTATACCAGTGTTATTATAAACCGCATTGCCACAATCACTTCCGTCCATGCTTTCCTTCCCCCATTAGTGTTGTTATAAACCTCTTCCCATAAACCACTCCTTCCATGCCTTTTAAGTTTCTTTTCATAGTTTAAATCATACGTTTGGACACCAATATAATTTTGTTGTTGTTTATTCATTTAGTTGCTTCTGAGTCTTCGTGACCTCATGGACCTTACTTACTTACTTAGGCGATCCCTCGTTGGACGAGTAGGATTGTCTTCCAGGATCAGTATTCTTGTGGATCTGTAGGTGACTGTGGAGCCCTATTCTTGACCTGCATCTTCTCCCACAGTGAGGGCATTGGTTTCCAGGTGGAAGGCACTCTCGGTCGGGGTTGGCTTGACATGCCTTCCTCTAGGAATGTTTCTCTCTTTCACCCTCCATTCATGCCTCTTCAAAATCTGCAGCACTGCTGGTCACAGCTGACTTCCAGCGCTTCCCAGTTCTCAGTGTCTTTGCCAGAGTTTTTAAGGTTGGCTTTGAGTCCATCTTTAGATCTCTTTTACTGTCCACCAACATTCCATTTTCTGTTCTTGAGTTCGGAGTAGAGCAACTGCTTTGGGAGATGGTGGTCGGGCATTGGGACAATGTGGCTGGTCCAGCGGAGTTGATGGCGAAGGACCATCGCTGCAATGCTGGTGGTCTTTGCTTCTTCCGGGCTTGCTGGCATTTGTCCGCTTGTCTTCCTAAGAGATTTGCAGGATTTTCCGGAGGCAGTGCTGATGGAATCGTTCCAGGAGTTGCATGTAACGTCTGTAGATAGTCCACATTCCGCAGGCATATAGCAGGGTTGAAAGGACAATAGCTTTATAAACAAGCACCTTGGTATCCCTATGGATGTCCTGGTCCTCAAATACTCTCTGCTTCATTCAGAAAAATGCTGCACTCGCAGAGTTCAGGCTGTGTTGTATGTCAGTATCGATGTTGACTTTGGTGGAGAGGTGGCTGCCAAGGTAGCGGAAATGGTCAACATTTTCTAATGTTACACGATTAAGCTGTATCTCTGGCATTGCAGAGGGGTTGGCTGGTGAGTGCTGGAACAGCATTTTGGTTTTCTCGATGTTCAATGACAGGCTGAGCTTCTCGTATGCTTGTGTGAGGGTGTTTAGAGTGGTTTGTAGATCTTCTTCTGAATGCACACAGATGACATTGTCATCAGCATACTGGAGTTCTATAACAGATGTTGTTGTAACCTTGGTTTTGGCTTTCAGTCTGCTAAGGTTAAACAGTTTGCCATCTGTCAGATAGATGATTTCCACTCCGGTGGGAAGCTTCCCATCAACAAGGTGAAGTATCATAGCGATGAAGATGGAGAATAAAATTGAGGCAATAACACATCCCTGTTTGACACCTGATTCCACTTTAAATGGGTCACTTTGGGAGCTATTGCTGTCCAAGACTGTTGCCATCATGTCATCATGGAGGAGCCGCAGGATGTTCACAAATTTGTTAGGGCACCCGATTTTTTGGAGGATGGTCCAGAGAGTGCTGCGATTCACTGTGTCAAATACCTTTGCAAGGTCATTGAATGCCATGTACAGAGGTTGATTTTGTTCCCTGCATTTTTCTTGGAGCTGTCGTGCAGTGAAGATCATGTCCACTGTTCCTCTGGAGGGGCGGAAGCCATTCTGGGATTCTGGGAAGGTGTCTTCTGAGAGGGGTAGAAGGCAGTTTGCAAGGATTCTTGCGAGGATTTTCCCAGCTGAGGTTAGAAGGAAGATACCTCGATAGTTTCCGCAGTCTGTTCTTTCCCCTTTTTTGAAGAGGGTGATGATGGTGGCATTCTTGAAATCTGCTGGGATTTTCTCAGTCACCCACACTTTTTCTATGAGCTGGTGGAGCTGTTGTGTCAGCTCAGGTCCTCCCTCTTTAAAGATTTCAGCAGGGATCCCATCAGGTCAGCTGGCTTTGTTGTTTTTTGTTGGCTGATGGCATTGCTGACTTCTTCCAAACTAGGCAGTGCTGCAAGCTCATCCCTGGTTTGTTGTTGCGGGATTTGTGAGAGAACCTCTTCGGCCACATTGAGCTGCGGTTCAGGAGGCTTTGGAAGTGTTCTTTCCACCGTAGTGCAATTGATTTTTGGTCCTTCAGGAGTTTGGTTCCATCTGATGAGCGTAGAGGCTGTATGCCATGGTTTCTTAGTCCATTGATGACCTTTGTGGCTTTGAAAAATCCCTGAGCACCATGGGTATCTGCCAGGTGTTGGATTTCTTCAGCCTTCTTTGTCCACCAGTTGTTCTTGAGTTCTCTTGTCCTTCTTTGGACCTCTGCTTTTGCACTGGCGTAGATCTTTTTCTTAGCAGCACAGTTGATGTCTCTCTGCCATGTTTGGAAGGCTTTCCTTTTCTTGTCAATTAGCTGTTGGATCTCGTTGTCATTTTCGTCAAACCAATCTAGATGTTTCTTGGTTTGATATCCAATAGTTTCTTCGCAAGCTGTGATGATGGAGGTCTTCAGTTTGTTCCAATGTTCCTCAACATTTTCGGGGTGTTCTGTAGGTAGATAGTCCTTGAGTGCTGTTTGGAGATGGGCTCATCTGGAGGGCCCCTGAAGGGCTTAGGTGTTCATGTTGCGCCTTGTCTTTCTTCCTTGGAGTCTGCGCTTGGGGGTGATCTTGACAGCTATCGTGGATCGGATTAGCCTGTGGTTTGTCCAGCAATTGTCAGCACCTGTCATGGCCCTTGTGAGGAGCACGTCATGGTGGTCTCTGGCACGTGTGATTATATAGTCTAAGAGGTGCCAATGCTTTGACCGGGGGTGCTTCCATGACTCTTACATGAACTCATTATTCTTAGTAGTGGATACATCACATCTCTCTTCAGTCGTGCAATTGCACCATTTTGCCAATCCGTGCTCCTGTGATCATATTTCTGAACACCCTCTAAGAATAATGAGTTCATGTAATAGAGTCCAGTGGTAGCTTGTTCTTTTGGGACAATTACACAAGTCCCTGAATACAAATAAAATAGATGCAAACTTTTGGAGGGCTTAGCACATGTGAAGTCATGCTACTTTCCCCTTCAATACATTTTCCTTTACACTTCAAAGAAGGGAAAAAGATAAATGACCATGTCTCTTTTTCTTGCTATTGAACCATATTGTCCCAATATGTCCCAATAAAAGCTGTGTACCATACCTCTTAATATGGTACATTGCTGAGTGAAGCAAATAAAAGCAGTAATGAAAACAAAGCGATCTTTTGTTATTGATTCTTTCAGACCATTTCACCCAGTCTTTTCATTTACAAGCCACAGCATTTGTTAATGCACTATTTGTTTTCATCACCAGGCATTGAATCCCCCAAGATACCCCCACTATTAAAAGAAATCTGGTAATTTTTTGTATTTATACATGTCTCACACAGCTACTTGTTTTGCTTTATCGATAATATAAAGTATATTAGAATGTTGTGTGCCTGTTTTGCTTAACGATGCAGAGAAACAAAAAGTATATACTGACTTTTAGACTAAAGTACAGCTTTTTCATCATTTGTTTCCATTAGAAAAGAATGGACTCCGAATTTGACACACATAGAAAGTATAAGTGACACACTATTAAAAATAGTTTTTGTTTATCATTCAGACCAATTTGCATATTCTTATTTGTCCAGGCAGTGGAACATTTTAAGATCTCCCTGAAGGTAGAAATTTTTTCAAGTAATCTACTGCTGGTCCGAGTGTCTTCGAATTAATTCAGAAAAGATATGAAGACTGTCTAGTTTTCTTATTTATTTAAAATTAAAATTAGCCTGTTGTGGTGGATACTTCGATAGTTCTTCTTTACCTTACTAAATCAGATTATTCTTTGCTCCCTCTTTTGCATAACTACCAATTGCCCAAAGGCCTATGAGTATGTATTAGCCAGTCTTCCAGAGATAAGATCAAGCTGAGCAGGAACTAAATTTTCATAATTCCCTCAGTGAATGAACTTTAATTCCAACAGCTCCAGCAACCTTTCTAGTTCATAATTTATTGCAGGAGTCAACTACACCATTAATACTACTTAGGTAGGACTTTTCTTTAGATTTGGATGAATCTCAATCTGAAACAGATTCTGCTACCATACTACTCCCATATATAAACAGCAACTCTGGTTTCCAGTTCATATCTGTGAACATTTTAAAGTGCTTGCTATAACCATAGCTCTATATGACTCAGATCCAGAGCAGACCATGTCTACTTGGTCCCTGAGATCATTAAAGAAAGGCCTTCTTTTAGCTCTACCAACTTCCTAAGTATAGTTAGTGGGGACACAGAGAGGGCATTCACAGGGTGCATCTGCACTCTAGGATAATGCTGTTTGACATTGCTTTAACTGCCATGGCTCAATACAATGGAATCATAGGTTAGAGTTATACAAAGTATTTTCTCTTCTTTGCCAAGGGGTTTTGGTATCTCACCAAGCTACAAATACCAGGATTTCACAGCATTGAGCCATGTCAGTTTAAGTGATATCAAACTGCAATAATTCTACAGTGTAGATGCATCTGCTGATTAAACACACTTTTTGAAGCCTTGGGGGTTATACTTTGGACAGAAGTAGATGGCACTGATACTGTACTGATCATACTTGGAACATATCGATCTACATTGCCAAAAAAATGGCAAACACATGTTGCTTCAATGGTTGCTCCTAGACCCTGAATGTACCTTCCCAAAGGAGGATATAATGACCTCCTTCTCCCTTTTTTATTCCAACAGGCTTTTAATATAGAATGGACTAGGGGTGCTGTATTGTTTTCAGCTGAACTATTTTGGACAATTTTAAACATCTTTTTAATTCCATGTTATTTTTAAACAAAAGATTTGAAGTGTTTTAATACAGTGACTGTGTATGGGCATTGCATATTTGCCTTTGTCTTTGGAATCCACCCAGAGTCCCTCCATGGAGATAGGGTGAAATATACATATAGTGTTGTTGTTGTTGTTATTATTATTATTATTATTATTATTATTATTATATTTCTTTTAATATTCACATTTGGTATGTTTGTTATGGTATGTTTGCCGTTGTTGTTGTTCATTCGTTCAGTTGTCTCCGACTCTTCGTGACCTCATGGACCAGTCCACGCCAGAGCTCCCTGTTGGCCGTCACCACCCCCAGCTCCTTCAAGGTCAGTCCAGTCACTTCAAGGATGCCATCCATCCATCTTGTCCTTGGTCGGCCCCTCTTCCTTTTGCCTTCCACTTTCCCCAGCATAATTGTCTTCTCTAGGCTTTGCTGTCTCCTCATGATGTGGCCAAAGTACTTCAACTTTGTCTCTAGTATCTTTCCCTCCAGTGAGCAGTCGGGCTTTATTTCCTGGAGGATGGACTGGTTGGATCTCCTCGCAGTACAAGGCACTCTCAGCACTTTCCTCCAGCACCACAGCTCAAAAGCATCGATCTTCCTTCGCTCAGCCTTCCCTAAGGTCCAGCTCTCACATCCGTAGGTTACTACAGGGAATACCATGGCTTTGACTAGGCGGATCTTGGTTGCCAGTCTGATGTCTCTACTCTTTATTATTTTATCGAGACTGGACATTGCTCTCCTCCCAAGAAGTAAGCGTCTTCTGATTTCCTGGCCACAGTCTGCATCTGCAGTAATCTTTGCACCTAGAAATACAAAGTCTGTCACGGCCTCCACGTTTTCTCCCTCTATTTCCCAGTTGTCAATCATTCTTGTTGCCATAATCTTGGTTTTTTTGATGTTTAGCTGCAACCCAGCTTTTGCGCTTTCTTCTTTCACCTTGATTAGAAGGCTCCTCAGCTCTTCCTCGCTTTCGGCCATCAGAGTGGTGTCATCTGCATATCTGAGGTTGTTAATGTTTCTTCCAGCAATTTTCACCCCAACTTTGCATTCATCAAGCCCCGCACATCGCATGATGTGTTCTGCATACAAGTTAAAAAGGTTGGATGAGAGTATGCAGCCTTGCCGTACGCCTTTCCCAATCTTGAACCAGTCTGTTGTTCCGTGGTCAGTTCTGACTGTTGCTACTTGGTCCTTGTACAGATTCCTCAGGAGAGAGACAAGGTGGCTTGGTATGCCCATCCCACCAAGGACTTGCCACAGTTTATTATGATCCACACAGTCAAAGGCTTTAGAGTAGTCAATGAAGCAGAAATAGACGTTTTTCTGAAACTCCCTGCCTTTCTCCATTATCCAGCGGATATTGGCAATCTGGTCTCTCGTTCCTCTGCCTTTTCTAAACCCAGCTTGAACATCTGGCAACTCTCGCTCCATGTATTGCCGTACTGAGTATCAATTCTGGGAGGAAGGTAGGATACAAATAAATATAACAATAACAAGTCTGCTGTCTTTTCCATGGAGTGTGCTATTTTGGCTGCATTTGACATATAGTGGGAGAAGGAATTTCGATTATCTTATAATTTATCCTTCCAAAATTTCAATCTGTTGTGATCTAGAAATGTTAGCAATTTATCTTAGAACCTTGATATAATGATCTCCAATCAATGAGCTATTTGGGGGAAGGAATATGACAGTACAAGAAAAATAAAATAATAAGTTGGACCAAAGTTATTTTAATAATGTAATGTGTTTTGTTTCCAAGTTACTTTACTTTTTTGAAACATTTCAGAGAAAGTTTTGCAGAATTTTTCTAGTTTTATATCATTATCCTCTCAATCCTAAAGGGTTTTTTAGTAGCTTAAAGTATGTGTAGTAAGAATGGCATGTGTGTCACATGGCATATGTCACATTCTTAACTTCACAATGAAGGTACACAATTGACTGATTTTTAAACTTCATAATACATAATAGGGAAGAATGACATTTTAAAGGTTACTTTCTAAACTGGCTTGTCAGAGGAAGCTTAGAATGTAACAGAAGAAGAAGAAGGTTAGGGGCTTTACTGTACCCCATTTCAATTTTTATAGTTGTAAATGCTTTTGTTAGTTGGAAGTGACACCAATGGCATCATGGGGAACAGGAAGCGAATCATGTGCAGAGGCAACCCTTTGCCTCCTTTTCAAGAAAGATACATAGCTAAAAAGTTTAAGAGCAGCTGTTAAACAGAGGTAAAACAAGTAAAAGTCAATAAAAGGGCCAGAGGGCACAATTATACAGACAGAACTAGACAGAAAACAATTCAATTTGAAGTTTAAATTGTTATACAGTCTTGGGTTGTAATGGGCAGTCTACCTATTATGGTTGTGCACTGATCTATTTTTAAAATTGGGTTATGGCTTGTTTGGCTCATTCAAACAGGCGTAACGGCATGGACTCTTCCACCATCTTTCTTTCAGCTGCATGGCTGCTTTCGATTTCTATTCAGGAGCATAATAATAATAATAATAATAATAATAATAATAATACTCCCATCACCATCTCCCCAAAGGGACTCGGGGTGCCTAACAAAGCATTCAAGGTGCCACACATAAAATAGAATTACACATCATCAAAATAATACACAATTTGACTGGATACAATTTATTTATTTGTTTATTCATGCATTTGTACCCCATCCTTCTCACTCCCAAAGGGACACTCAGAGAGACTTCACAACAGGCAACCATTCAATGCCAAAACATAAATTATAAATAAACAGTTATAGTTAAAACAACAGTTAAAATTAATTATTAAAACATTCATTTAAAAGTTCCACCTGTAGAATGTTATAGTTGACAGGTGCGGCTGATGGGGACGAGAGACAGGCCCTTCTCGGTGGTGGCCCCTCGACTCTGGATCTCCCTTTCACTGGAGATCAGAACTGCCCCTTCTATCTTAACATTCAGGAAACAGGTGAAAACGTGGCTTTGGGGATTGGCATTCGACGAATGAGCCATGATCCTGTGATATGGATAGATGAAGACGAATAATGATTTTTTATGATGACTGACCACTGTAATTATATGATTGTATTTTGCTATTTTAATGTTTTAGTGTGATTTAGAATATGATGTTTTAATGACTGTCTGTAATATTGATGTTGGAAACCGGCCTGAGTCCCTTGAATGGAGGTGAGAAGACCGGTATACAAAACTGCTAAATAAATAAATGATGGAACACAATTGTTTTGTCTCAGCCATAGGCATAACTTGAAGTAAGATGTGCCATTATATCACATTAGCGTTAAAAAGCGGAGGCGCTCATTTCCCTATCGTGTGGCTGACTCCTGCAGTATTCTGGGAAATGTAGTTTGGGAAAGCTGAGAATTCCTGGAGTTGGGAGGCCAACACACACTCCAGAACCTTACTCAGAAATGGAAGGTTGGACACTGGCCAATAGTTGTTCATTATAGAGGGGTTCAGGGGTGGCTTTTAGAATGTTAGAAAGTGAACTGAGGCTTTATGAATATGAATTGCCAAATAGCATATAACTGAATAAAAACACTGAGCTAGTGTTAAGCAGGATAACTTAAATTACTAGGGTCATTTTAAAAGAGTCTGGAACTACACAGTTGTACTTGCTCTGAACTCCCCTGGCTTCGTTTGAGGAAACTCACATATCACTAATACTCAGAGTGAAGCACTGCATTTTCAGTAATGCACAATCTAATCACAAATGATTGAAATGAGCTGCTAGTCCAATATTTTTCCTATCAAAGTTTCATAAGTAATTATTAAATATAACTTCCTTCATAATTTTGGCAGCTGAAGAATAAATGTATCTTTGTAACGTGATTGGTTCAGAAAACCTAATGTATGATCTGTGAGACCACCCATCATATTACACCATCTTAAGGGACAAGAAAATTGAGGTTAACATTCATTAGGAATGTAAATTAACAATAAATGGAAAATATATTACTGGGATGTGTTACTTTATTTCAGTCCCATATTAAATATTAAAATCATGATTTATTCTCTACTTCTTTTCTTCATTAGTGATGGAATGGAATGAAAGATGGAAAGAAGGGAGTAACAGGAATATCTGAATATGTAATATGTTTTCAATCAACAATAAGATAATTTGTAAAAAGTAATTTATTGTGAGAAAACATTTTAGTGTTTGCATCATAAGCATAATCTAACTAGTATATTAGAATATGTATCTATTTTTGCACCTTGTCTTATCTTGCTTCCTTATAAGCCATTTATGCAGGGCAGAAGAATATGCTTAAATTCATTGTAACTAGAAATTTCAAAGAACTGAATAGGAGCAGAAGTAACTTTGTTCACAAAAAAAACCATGTTTTAATGAAATATATACTTAACAAAAGACAGACCTGTAATGCACAATTTAAATACTGATGAATGTTATAAATAAATCCAATAGCAAATAAATTACATTACCCTTTTTCATTGCATTATTTTACAAATTCTGATGTTCTAGCAACAAAAGGTAGCAGTAAAATTTTCCTGATGAGTTTTTAAGCCTGTTTTCATAAAACAACCAATGTAAAGTTCACTATGCAAAAATAATCAGTAATCAAAAATGCTAAATGTTGTATTCTCAGTACATGCAAGTATATACCAGTATCTGCTCTGTGGTGTCAACACCACAAAGTGAACAACATATAAAAAGTGCATTTTTTCCAATAGTAGGCATGGTATTCTGTTAGTGACATACATAAGTATAAAGTCCACATTATACCCATATACGTTTTGTTGTTGCTGCTGCTGTTATTTTAGTCATTGCAGATATTGGCTTTTTCTTTCATTCTTTACAAGACCCAAATATCACCCCAGGCTCACCACTTTCCCACATTCTGTAGCTGATGAAGAATGTGGAGAACTAGAGAAGTATCTAGCAAATCCCATAGGTGGATGCAGACTGGTGAAACAGAAAATGTTATTGGTTTGAATCTGGGTATATCTTCTTCAACCTCCCCATCCCACTCTCCACCAGCTCTGGAATGGTCATTCATTGAGCCTAAACCATGAAGTCTGGGAATGATGAGAAAGAAACCATAGTGATCTCTGTTTGCCGTATTCTTACATTATGCCAAACAATGTAGAATCTCAGTCCTGGTTAGAGAGAGATTCAGTTGCACCTAATGAAATTTTTTGCCATGATTAACTTTTCATAGTTTAAATGCATTCCACATGTATCATATTTCTTCTGAACCCAACCCTATTTAAGTAAAGACATTACATCCATATTACATTCACATATTAAGTACTGATTGGACCTAGAACCAACCAACATATGTTTGAACTTAAATCCAATGAGAACAGTGGGATCTAGCCAACATGATTGGGCACAGACCATTGCGGGCATTGGTTCTTCACAAGTTCATAGATTGTCCCTTTTCTTCTGGATTCCAAGTATACAATGGGTCCAAGTAACTGGCCCTCTCTTGTGCCATGCAAATGGTTTTGTTTACAGTTCCCATCTTGGCTGGGCTAAAAGAAGTTGTAGATGTGAAATATCCATAGAGTATCATATTATGGAATTATCACAATTCTTTTCCTCTTAATTTGGGATAATGAACCAGCTCTTTTATCATGGTAGAATATTGAGCAAATGACTCCAAAGGTTCATAAAAAATCCCACCACATTTATGATTCTGCAATGCAGCTCAATGTGCAAGCAAGGACATTTATATGTTATTTCCAACCTTCATGAACTGGAGAAGAAAGAAAGGTGAGCCAACAGTTCTAACAACCTAAGGCAATTTTATTTGCCAGGAACATAAAATTAGAATGAGCTTTCTCAAGGTTTGTAAAAATACATTAATACACTGCATGATCACAACTTACACAGAAAGGTCTGAAACCATTTTGCCTACAATGTAACCAGAAAATGAGGTAATTTACTAGACAAAATTGTCTTACGTAGTATGGAGTCATTCTTTATTAGAATAAAGACAATATAAAAAGCATATTCAAATTTGCTGGATTGCAGTGTTAAGAGTTGTGTTAGCACAGTTGCAGTGATGTGTATCATAAATCATTGGTTAATAGCTATTTTCCAGAGACACTTAATTGTTACAAGAATTAATATTTGAAAGTACATTTGCTGGACATTTTGGGTGGGGAACAGGATAGTTTTACTTCATGCCTATAATATCCACCGCTCCAGAATCCTGCCACATGCATTTCTCAGCTTAGGTCCCTTGGATATTCATATTACCCTTGGTGTGGCTGCTGCCATAATTCTTCCACTGGCAGTAACAAAGAGGTTTGTGTTTAGTACATTCCTATTAAGTGCAAGGATGCAATTTATGAACCTATTTAAGGTTTAAGATGTTTGATAAAACCTCTTTTCTCTGTCTCACTACTTTTCCTGGTTCATTCAGTGGGAAGGAGTGAAAGACTTTGGAAGGAAAAGTTGGATGGCTGTCAAATAAAAATGTAATCTTTCAATAAGGTTGTTCTCTGATGTAGCAATGCAAAATCCTGTGCAACAACCACATGTAGATGCTGAAAAAAATGAATCTCAGACTAAAAATATTATTGACTCCAGGATTCTTCTCAACCATGTTTTTCAATCATTTTCCTTTTTTAAAAAAACCAACATAAATTGTTCTTCTTCCACCAGCAACTGAATTTTATACTGTTCCATCAGGTTTTTAGGAACTGACTATATTGAAATTTTATTGGTAAGGGTTTTTTTAGTGATTTTAATGTAGCCAATTGTAAAAGGCTAGTTCCCATTTCCTAATCTTGACTAGGAGATTGAACCCTCAAATTCTAGCACATGTCACCATCTTTTAATACAGTGCATCACTTAGTGATTTAGTGGGTACTCACCATTGAGAGGCTTAACTTGCATATTTCCCCACCTCTGATTCTGCAGAGATGTTCTTTCTATCTCATGAGAGTTGAGAATCAGGTGTGTGTGTGTGTGTGTGTGTGTGTGTGTGTGTGTATATATCCTCAAAGCACAAAGAGTATGGAAGATCCAAACTATAGAGTAGATTCTGTTAAACTGTCATATGCATGACTAAAGCCAAAAAATATTAAGTGTTTTGGATACAGACTTAAACTTCCATTGTGGCTCATTTGCATCTGTAGCAATTGTGTATAAATGCACAATAATCACCTTAATGAGATAATGATTTTTTTAAAAAATATTCAGTGCTCTAAAAGGAAACACGTTAACCAATTATTATTATTATTATTATTATTATTATTATTATTATTATCTTTATTTGTACCCCACTAGCATCTCCCGAAGGACTTGATGCGGCTTACAAAGGCCAAGGCCTCAAAAACATAGCATAACAATACACAACTCAAAGCAAATCAAAACAATTAAAGCAATATCAAAAACAACAGAACAATAAAACAATACACCAAACACAATAAAATGGGCCGGGCCAAATGTAATGGGTACAGATTAAAAGTGCTGATGTGACCAGTGGTATGTCGGATTTTAGGGTAAGTGCAGTCTGCAAGCAATCTTAAAGTCTAATAAAGTGCTTTTGGGACAGGTTGTTGAAGTTTTCCTATTCTGGAAAGGCACATCGGAACAGCCAGGTTTTCAAGTTCTTCCTAAAGACTGCCAATGTAGGGACCTGACTAATATCTTTGGGGAGGGTGTTCCAGAGTCGGGGGGCCACCACAGAAAAGGCCCTGTCTCGCGCCCCCACCAGACGCACCTGCAACGCAGGGGGAATCACGAGCAAGGCCTCTCCGGATGAGCGAAGAGAACGCGTGGGTTCATAGACGGAGATGTGGTCATGCAGGTAGGATGGTCCCAAACCATTTAGGGCTTTGTAGGTAAGCACCTGCACCTTGAATTGGGCTCGGAAGATAAACGGCAGCCAATGGAGCTCCCTGAACAGGAGGGTTGACCTCTCTCTGTAGGGAGCACCAGTTAACATCCTGGCCGCTGCTCGTTGGACCAGTTGAAATTTCAAAGCCGTTTTCAAGGGCAGCCCCACGTAGAGCGCATTACAGTAGTCCAATCTAGAGGTGACCAAGGCACCAAGACCAAGTACTGAGGGCTCTGAAATTTGTACAGAGGACCTTCTGAAAATTGAAGGAGACTTGAATGAAGCTTAAGTATTTTGAAAATAATTTAGGAGGTATTTGTCTGTAAATAAACCTTCACACTGGTTTGCTCATTATATTGATTCAGATGCTCTTATATTGTTCCCATTCCCACACAATTACCGGGATGGCAAACAGACAATAACTCTATTTTCTGCATTCCATGTAGGTGTATTATTTTACTTCATAACCTCTCGCATTTTCTCACTGAATTGTAGTTATTTTGAAACTTCAGCCATGAAGGGAAACTTTGAAAATGATACTTGAAAAAGTATTCCCATGCCAGATAAAATGCCAAAGAAAGAGAGAATAAAAGTACTCATAATGAAAATGGAAGTCCATATGCCAAGAACCCCAGTCATTTCCAGTAATAATAAAGGAAACGAAGTAGATAGAAATCAAAGTAGGGGGAAATTCACAATTCCTTCATGTCTTCACAGCTTTAAAACTGTCAAGCACATCATAGTCAGAAATATCAGGAGCCAGGTATCAGTGGCACCACAGGGAACCAAACTGACAAATTACCCGTCACCAAAGAGTGTGTGATGGAAGAGAGAACGATAGAAAATTGCAGACTGAAAGAAAAGCATTAACATCCCAATAAAATTAACATCATTTAATGCATGGCAGTAATTATTTCTATGGCTAAATGATGTATGCACAAGAATATTCATCACTCTATACATTTTAATAACTTAACTGAATAACAATATGAATGTCATGCATACATATTATGTTCCTTTAAATAAATGGAATCTGAAATTTTATCACAATTATCTATTCAATTTGAAAAAAAAATGCAGTACTTTCTTCACCTTGCTTTTAGACGCATTTCATACTTTCAGCTGGTGTGCCTAATAGGAATATTGATATATAGCGAGTTTGCCATGATTAGGCAACAAATTCCTCTTCCCAGCATACCAATTCTTCATTTATCAGTATTATATAACAAATGGGTATAAATACTAGGGGTGTGCAGCACAGTTTTGTTTGCCTGCTAACCCCCGAAATAACAAGACCACACAACAGTATTTGGTTTTGAAATATGGGCAACTTTTATTAATTGTTACCTGTTTAACTTTGACTGTATCTCAATTTTATGGATCTTGAACTTGGTGGCAAAGCCGAGGTAGCGTCTCTGTCCGGCCTACCTCTGGGCTAGTTAGGGTAAAACACCCGGGTCCCCTATACACCCAACACATGTAACCTCAGAAGGAAATGTGTAGGAGAAGTCCCTCTCAGAGTATCCGAGACCATAATCTCTCTATTTTTAGGCCATTATAATTCCCTTCACCTAATCAAATTGAACCTTAGGTGAGTGTTTTAGTTAATGGCCTTCACCCCTGAAGGGTGTGTCTTGGGCGTACACCAAATTATTAGCTTTTCTGAATTATTTATCACCACGGATTGGGGCAGATGTCTATTTTGCCCCCATCCCCCACCAAGTCCTCACCACAGCTCCAAAAAACATCCTCTAATCACCACACGTCTTGGTAAAATCAGAAAGACGGATGGATACCATCTGTCTCAAAAATTGGGTCTTGTAACTGCTCAAAACACTATGTAGCCAGTGAGCTCCCTTTTTACTTGGGTCGTCACAAAAAAACACCTGGCTCCCCTCTTGATGTAGCCAGCTTCCGGACATCACCACCAACATGTCACCCAGGGCAAGGTATCATTGATGACCGGGACATCTCAAAACCGTCTCCCAACACCACATATTTTTGGTAAAATCAGAAAGATGGATACCATCTGTCTCAAGTCAAGCCACTGTGTAGCCAGTGTGCCCCCTTTATCTTGGGTCAGCACAAAAACACCTGGCTCCCTTCTTGATTTAGCCAGCTTCCAGACATCACCACCAACATGCCACCCAGGGCAAGGAATCATTGATGACCGGGACATCTCAAAACCGTCTTCCAACACCACACGTGTTGGTAAAATCAGAACGATGGATACCATCTGTCTCAATTCAAGCCACTGCGTAGCCAGTGCACCCCCTTTATCTTGGGTCAGCACAAAAAACACCTGGCTCCGATCTTGATTTAGCCAGCTTCCGGACATCGCCACCAACCTGCCACCCACGACAAGGAATCGATGACCGGGCATCTCCAAAACAGCCTCCAATCACCAAACGTATCAGCGAAATCAGAAAGATGGATACCATCTGTCTCAAATCGAACCACCGTGTAGGCAGTGAGTCCCCCTTTTCTTGTGTCTGCACAAAAAACACCTGGCTTTCATCTTTATTCAGCCAGCTTCCGGACATCACGCCATCATGCCGTCCACGGCATGGAATCATAGTTGACCGGAACCTCTGATGGGGATTTGCCCCTGGCTGCAACAATAAGGGATACAACCGTCCCACTATCAGCCTCTTGCATCTCTTCAGTCAATTGCGACCATTAATATGGCCAAAATGGTCATCAAGGGGACTCCTAGTGAGCTTGATGCTTGTCCCTGTGGGCATAGCAAAAGAACTATACCAAAAAATGAGGGGACCTCCATACGTGACCAAAGCCACTGTTCATGAAACAAGTTGGTTGTTAAATGAAAATGATATGAATGGGTTTCACTTATGACTCTCTCGGGGTTGAATCGTATTCAAGCCTGATCGGATAACATTTGGGCTGCCCCGATGGATATAAATATATCTCAAGTTGTGTATCTCAAGCCCATAAAGAAGGCCCTTAATGACCATTGTTGAAACATTACTATTTGTCAGCTAACAAATATCATGGTAAGAAAAGCAGCTGTTGCAAAATAAAAACCATTTGAATAGATTGGGTAATGGTCCTAAGTGAGTAGGTGCTTGTGTCGCATCCATCACTGGATGGTGGAGCCCTTTGTCTCTTGCATGTTTTATGGGTTCTGACCAAGATCCGTAATGTTTAGAGCTTTCAACTTAGTAGTGACCATGACCAAGCTCATAATGAGAAATCAGTCTTTGGTAGAGCCACCCATTCGAATATTTAGAGTATAACACAAAGGGGGATACCATCCTCAGCTACTCCCCCGCCTACTGGCTAGGCATGTAAGGCATCAAGGACCGAGGCTCTTTTTTCCTATATATCTGTCTCAGAAGCTGACCAAAGTCCGACAACTTCTAGGGAGGATGAGCCCAGGCACCTGCATCCACTAAAACATCACATATTTAACCAGCAGGTGCACTCCGCCCAGCTGAGCTGCTCACAGCTCCCAGAGCTCCCGGTCTGCCGATGAGACATGTCATCCAGTGAGACCACCTAATCCTCAGACACAAAGTACCTAATCCTCAGACACAAAGCTTTGGGACCACAGCCCGATCCAGCGAGGCACGGTCAGACAACCCCTAGTGACTAGTTTAATGACCACAGATAGCCTCCCTACATAACTTCAACATACCACTGCCAGTTTTAACAGCTAACCTTTCAGAGACTATCAAAGAGGCCACTCCTTTAGGGGACACGGCCAGTGTGCTATGGTTCAAACCATAATATATTGTGCCTTGATAACATATCAAAATATAGGGTTGTCTCAAAACAAATGTAATTCTGTTCAGCGGGTAGCCCAACTCCTGTTCAGAGCTCATTTAGATAGCTTGGGTGCTCAAACATCTACTGCGTGATTAACGAAATGCAAAAAGGACATATGAAAGGCACTATATACAACTATTACTGCGATAACACTCCTTGCAATAATTGCTTTCGCACCACAGCCCGTGCCAAAAGCAACGGGTTGGAAATATTCAGTGTAGCGACACTTCGGCACTAGGAGTGTAGCGACACTTCGGCACTAGGAATCGTGGTTTCTCAGTCTTTAACACTTGTTCTGGGGCATACTCCTCAATCCAGGAGACACTATATTAGCAAGAGAGAGCCCTGATCCTCCTTCCCTTTGTGAAGGGCCCCATCCGTGAGGCTGCCTAATCGAAAAATTGATTTAAGGCTACACAATATGGCCACAGCCCGCCCATTGTTAACAGTTTTTTTAATGGTTTCCATTTCAGATAAAGGCTGATCTGCAAAATCTAAATTAACACTTCCCCCTTTCCAGGACATACGGGAGAGTTATTATACACAATATATATATATTGTGATGTCATCTCACACACACAATTGTCCTATTTGGTCAGCGCGACACACTCGACCAGGGCTGACCCCTGGCTGACCAAAATAATTTTAAACTCAAAAGCATCCCATCCCCGAGACAGGGCTAGAGACAACAACATGCTAGTGATGGCCTCTAAGGCGCCAGAGTCACCATAGGTGATTTATATCAATGAGCATAGATGGACTGAATGCTTTCAAAATACAATGTATTTTCACTTTGGTGTTTGTATTATCCTGGAGCTCAGTGTAATGGCTGCTGTCAATACATATAGCCAGATAATTTCAAGAAAGATCACGTGGTGAGTCCAAAGGAGAGGGGCACAAGGAAGGGGCACCCAGTATATCTCAAGAAAGGTTTGAATTGAGATAAAGGGACACATCCTAACAAAACCGACACCGTATCTATTGATTTGACTCGGGCTGACCCAAGTATCTGGGACCACCTAAATACTACAACCCTACCATCAATGATAAGTCAAACATGCAATATGGTCCTTGATCCAACCACTGGGAGCCCCTTACACTTGACCTTCAACGGGCCTCAGTTAACCAGGGACCGAGATCTTTTAAAGAAACGCCTTAAAACACTTGATGATGCTCGGTGGTTCTTAGGCTGGGCCCTTGGTCTTTGAATCCCAGACATTTTTCCTGGGCAAAATCCTGTAGAAATGAAACAACAAGGATAGGCATGTTAGTTGTTCGCATCATAGTCACCCAGTGATATGAATTGTATAACTTACAACCGCCGCTGTAGTCAGCCCCATGACACACATTCACCATCCAACTTCGTTCTATGTCGGAGTGAGGAACCTTTGACAAGAAAACAATGTTTAGTTATAGAAAATCAGTCACTGTCTAGGTGAACGCTATTTTTTTTTAATGATGAACAACAATTATTATCTGAGGCCATATAGTGGTTAGGATGGGGACAGGCCCTTTAACCTAGGGATTGGGCACCATCCCATTATCATTATCATATTGGTTAAGTAAGATTAGCTGTATCTTATTAATATTCATGCATGAAGTTATATATAATCATAAACTCATAGAGTTGGAAGAGACCCCCATGTGCCCTCCAGTCCAACCTCTTTGTCAAGAAGCTGGAAACATCCCCGGCGTGTGGCCATCTAGCCTCCGTGTACAATTCTTCAAAGAAAGAACTTCAACCATGGGTCGTATGATGCTAATCATCATTTCAAAGCTGAAGAGCCAGCATTGTCCATAGACACCTCCAAGGTCATGTGGCCAGCATGACTGCATGGAGTGCTGTCTCCTTACCACCGGAGCGGTACCTATTGATCTAATTGTATTTGCATGTTTGACTAGTAGGTTGGCAGAAACTGGGCTAAAAATCCAGTTGTGTCAAACTCTGGGGTATGATGACCATCTCTACTTCAAAGCCGAAGAGCCAGCATTGTACATATACACCTCCAAGGACATTTGGCCAGCATGACTGCATGGAGTGCTGACACATTACCACTAGAGCAGTACGTATTGAAATACTCAAGTTTGTATGTTTGAACTAGTAGGTTGGCAGAAGCTGGGGCTGACAGCAGAAGCTCACGCTGCCCCAGAATTTGAACCTGTAACTATTTGGTCAATAAACTCCTCAGCTCAGCACTTTAAACTGCTGTGCCACTGCAGTCACCATATATACCTATTGGACGGGGGGGGGGGGGGGGCTTGTTGTTATTGCCATTATTGTTGTTGATATTATATATATATATTAGGGCTGGGTGGTTTCGTTTCGTTAATTCGTAATTCGTTAATAATTCGTTAATTTTTTCCAATTACAAAACGATAACGAACCATTCTGGAGCAATTTTTTAAAAAAACGAATTTTTAAACACGTTTTGTAAATGCTTCGTATTTCGTTATTGTATTCGTTTCGTTATTGTTCTGAGGTCGTTTCGTTATTATTTCCGCATGTCTGGGGCAAGTTTTTTGTTTAATTAGTGAAAAGAAATTATAATATCACACCAACAGTCAACAACAGAGGGAGAGGGAAGCTTCAGAAGTTTTTGGAGGTTTTTTAGCGTATTTCGCGGTCGTGTCCGCCATTAACGAATCGATTCGTTATTGTTTCGGAAATCGATTCGTTATTGTTTTGTTTTTTTTTTTCACATTTATGAAATTTCGTAAATATCGAACTTTTTAAAAGGAAAATTTTGTAATTATTTTAAATATCGAAACAAAAAAAAACTCCCAAATACAAATCGATTTTAGAAACAAATTTTTCCGTTGTTACCCAGGCCTAATATATATCCCAATGACCATTCATTTGTATTTAGTACAGTGAAACTTTAAAATTGATTGAAATATCGTAAGGTTTGACTCAGGGCCTAGGCCCCGGTCCATATTCATTTGTATCATTGTTGTTATAAATCATTATAGTAAAGTCTGTTTGCTATATTTCCTGAGTAATTGACAGCAAACTAACATGTAGGCTGTCTAATTGTCAGTGGTATTCCGCTCCCTAGATCTTAACCTGAGGCCTTTCGGTCAATAAGCTCAGCATCTCAATACTCTATCGCATTATATAATAGGGGACACTATATATACACAACTATATATTGGGCAGGAGAAGTTTGTTATTACCATTATAGTTGTTATTGTGTGTGTGTGTGTGTGTGTATAAAACACAATGTTTTAGACCAGTCTCTCTCTGCTTGCTCTACCTAACAAGGTTATTGAGCAGATTTTGGGGAAGAGCCAGCTTAAACTCTTTGAAAGAAAGCAGGATATAAATATAACATATACACAATATGTGTGTATAGCAGTTATGGATCCCCCAGCTATCCAGCACAATAGATGCGTAGAAACCCTATGTGTGATCCACAGGGTGAGAGAGAACATACGTGAAAAATGAAGGGAAGGAAACATTAATATTAATATTCAATGGCCGAATCGAGTGCTCTACTGCACTTGGCAGTAAATAGGCAGTAAAAAAAGTGGGGGGAGAGCACACATAGGAGAGCAAAGATGGCTGCCAGGTCTGTGTCAACAAAATGGCAGCCAGCCCTACAGCAAGATAGTGGCCCACCATGTGGCCAAGATGGCTGCCGGGTCAGGGAGCTAAGATGGCCGCCAGACATGCAGCCTAACTGACCATTGTTCACACAGTCCACATGTCCATGGACATGCGCCTGGTGCGCAACAGGATCTCAGCCCAACCTGCAGGCTGTGAAGAGATAGCCTCCGTGACAAGAAAGGGGGCAAGCACCAGCAGGTCTTCCCATGAAAGGAATAGGGAGGGGGAAAGGAAAGCTCCTCCCCTGTAGAAACAGTTCAGCCACCCCTCAGGAGGCAGGGAGAAAGGCTTCCCTTATTGTGTGGGAAAGCAGAAGGCGATGCCCCAACAGGCACTACCCCTCGAAGCTCCAATTTCTGAGCCAATTAAGGCCCAAGCCACCATGCAGGAGGCAGCCAACCACTTACTCACACTCCAGAAGCAGTGAGCTGCCACCAGCTGGCCAAGCACACGAACCTGGCATGAGGGTGCAGACACACCCAGCACTGGCAGCCAGGGAAAGGCCACCCTGCTGGCCGGAGCAGGCCCAGGGCGGCACTAGAAGGGACAACCCACTGATGGGGGAGTGAGATAAAGAGGTGTGTGCGCGCGCGCCAAAAGACATCACACCTCTGAAACCGGCACAGGCCAGCGAAAGGCTAGGCCGGCTTAGGCCCCGTGAGCTCCGGTCAGGGGAGAACTGTGAAGGCCCACTGCTCCGCTTCCAAGATGGCAGCGCCACAAGCGCACCGCAAGAGCAAGCAGGAGACAAGGGAGGAAGGTAGGGAGAGCAT
Source organism: Anolis sagrei (assembly GCF_037176765.1). NCBI lineage: Eukaryota > Metazoa > Chordata > Lepidosauria > Squamata > Anolidae > Anolis > Anolis sagrei. The sequence goes on along the minus strand of NC_090023.1, from coordinate 57,946,930 downwards.
CCGCCCAAGGAAGGGGCTAAAATAAGGGTCGAGGAGGGAAATGGCACCCGGTTGGGGCGCCAAGGCAAGGGAACCGCCTCCCCCCAAGGGCCCAGAGCCAGACCTTAATGCAACCTCCCTCGTCAACGTTCAGCTTCAGAATGAGGAAGGGGGCGGGCCAGTGCTAAGAGCCTGGCACCGCCCCCTGTAAAGTAGTTCCAGCAGGAACTATATTCACTCTCTTTGTGGGAAGAGGCAAACTGCTCCACCATCTCCACTGCGCGGAGATGGTAAAGCTTCTTTTGCGTACTGGATTTGAATGATTCGGTGGATTTGGTTGCCGAATGCATGAAAACGAGCATGGTGTGGGGCAGCTAAAGCCTTAACTGGTGTAGATAACAGCAGCCGGATCTTTTTGGCTAATGATGGCTAATAATTGAGACCAATTGGGTTAAGCAGCACTCTACCTCAGGCAGAGGTGGTGGCATGATTAGCCTCGCTAATCAGGAAAGCTGCTCCCCCTCCTTTGCTTTCTTCCCCAGGCCAGCAGGCTCCTCTATCTCTTCCTGAAGGCCCTCTCCCTGACACCCGCTTGAGGCGAATGAGAACTTGCTTTCCCAGCAGCACTTTGTGCGGCACAAGTATTAAAGGAGCTTTTTGCTCCCTCCCAGGGCATGATGGGAATTGAGTTTTTTCTCTGTGTGTGTTTCTCACTTTCTTTCTCAGCCAATCAGAGGTCTGGTTGACTGGGTCTGTGGATTTTAATTAAATGCTATGGTAAAAACTTTTAAAATTTCCAAAAAAATCACTGGAATGGTTAAACATTTAAAACTTCTTCATTGATGTTAATGGGCTGAATCTTTCCAGAATGAAAACAGAAACTCCTCCTAAATTTTGGAAGTTCTCTAAAAATGGAATTTGGGGGGGGGGGGGGGGGAGAGAGAGCTGAAAACCTTACACTGAAAATGGCATGGGTTTTTGCCAAATTGAAGACCCTAATAAATAGCCTAAAGGCACCAAATCTTGACTGATATTTGAAGCTAAGCAAGGGCCGCTCTGGTTAGCACTTGGATGAGAGGCTGCCAAAAAACATGAGATGATGTGGACTATGTTTAATACTGAATATTCAGAGGTGGTTTTGCCAGGAAGGAACTGGCAAAACCACCTCTGAATATTCAGTATTAAAAACACCTATGAAATTGTTTAACAACACACCTGGTTATTAACTGCTATTTAATTCTATGCAGTCTCTATGCCTGTTAGCTATTTCTACCACTTTCTCAATGTTTTTAGAGCAGTCACTCGGAAATAAGTTTAATTGCGTGCTTTGTACTTTATTTACAAAGTTCACTGGACAGAATAGATATTATGTGTTATCTTCTATTAGGAATCAATTCAAGACAAAAAGAAGACAATGTGGCAATACACAACTACCAGTAGATGATAAGGCTCTCAGAGGCACTGCAAGGTAACCTATAGGCATCTAACACCCGATCTTCTTTCAGATTTCCAGATCGCAAGGCACATAAACTAAAGCCATTCCTTGTTTTAATTTTTGCTATAGCTATCTGCTTCCTTCCTGTTATCATTTGACAGTAGTCTTCTATTGCTATGTAAACTTTCAGTTTTGTCAATTCTTTAATCAAGTTTTGCAGTTTAGCATCATATACCATTACATTAATTTATGCAAATTCCCCTTAAGATAATGAATGCACTTGTGATAACATCATCTTCTAACATAACCTGAGTTTATACCTATTTCAAATTTTCAGTAAGTCATATCTTGCAAAATGATTATTAAAATCTGTATTTACTTTAATGTTCCTGTACAATAAATAAAAGCCAACAAAACCTCAGATTATTTCTTTACAATTTTAGTATCCTATTTCTAAGTACAATTCATTATTTAAGATAAAAGAATGGGATTTGTAATTTATTGAGTCAGTACTCTTTGGAATAGAAGGTTAAAAACCTTGTGAAACTACAAAATCCATGATTCTATAGCATTGAGTCATGTCAGTTAAAGTAGTGTCATACTGCATTAATTCTAGTGTAGACTCGCCATTAGGAGTGGTCTGGGCTCATTTTGTGGGGGTCTATTACAGACCTTTAAGTCAGACAGATGAATTGAATGTAGCCTTCCTTGACCAGATGACCAAACTTGCAGAAAGAAGAGATATAGTATCAATGGGGGATTTCAACTATGTCATTTGTTGGAAAACAAACTTTGCCATGAGTACAAAGCCCAACAAATTCCTCACTTGCCTTGCAGACAAGTTTTGTCCAGAAGGTAGAAGAGGCAATAAGAGGATCAGCTATTTTGGATCTGATCCTAATGAACACTGAGGATTTGATCAATGGAGTGGATGTGGTGGGATCCTTAGGTGGAAGTGACCATGTGCTCAAGGAGTTAAAGGAAGGGTAAAACTAAGAAAAGTCAAACATACATTCTAGACTTTAGGAGAGCTGACTGTGAAATTTAAGAAAATACTGAGTGTGAGTCCATGGACAGGAATACTAAAAGAGAAGGGAGTTAATGATGAACGGCAGTTTCTTAATAGTAAAATACTGAAGGCACAATTTCAAACAGTGTCAACAAGGAGAAAAAAAATAAGAGAAGTGTAAAACAACCATAAGGGATGTCCAAAGAACTTTTAAGTTCTTTTAAGAACTTTTAAGAACTTTTAAGAACTAAGATTTAAAAGAGACATACACAAAAAATGGAAAAGAGGGGGAAATCACCAAAGAGGAATTCAAACAAATAACCAACGTATGTAGGGAAAGGCTAAGGCATAAAATGAACTCAGTCTTACCAGAGAAATTAAAACCAATGAAAAGGGGTTCTTTGGTTATGTCAGTAGAAAAATGAAGAAGAGGAAATGGTAGTGCCTCAGCATGAAGAAGGTGGAGAAATACTAACAGAGGACAGGGAAAAGGCAGAGCTGCTCAACACCTTCTTTGCCTCAGTATTCTTCCAAAAGGAGATTGGAGTTAACCTGAGCAAAACAAAACAGACAAGGTAATAGGAGGAATATAACCCAAAATAAGTAAAGAAGTAGTCCAGGAATACCTGGCTGCTCTAAATGAATTCAAGTCTCCAGGGCCAAATGAACTACATCCAAGAGTATTGAAGGAACTGGCAGAAGTGATTTCAGAACCACTGACAATAATCTTTGAGATTTCTTGGAGAACAGGAGAAGTCCCAGAAGAATAGAGAGGGGCAAATGTTATCCCTGTCTTCAAGAATGTAAAAAAGGGGACCCAAACGATGGCAGTTCCGTCAGCCTGACATCAATACCAGGAAAGATTCTGGGCAGATCATTAAAGAGGCATTCTGCAATCACTTAAAAAGAAATGCTGAGATTACTAAAAGTCAACATGGATTTCTCAAAAACAAGTCATGTCAGACTAATCTTATCTTTTTTTAAAGAGTTACAAGCTTGGTAGATGCAGGAAATGCTGTGGATGTAGCATATCTTGATTTCAGTAAAGCCTTCAACAAAGTCGTTGCAAGCAAACTGTGGGCTAGGCAATGCTACTATTATGTGGATTTTCAATTGGTTAAGCAACCAATTCTTCTTCACTAGGTTCTTGTGGGTTTTTTCGGGCTATAGAGCCATGTTCTAGAGGCATTTCTCCTGACGTTTCGCCTGCATCTATGGCAAGCATCCTCAGAGGTTGTGAGGTCTGTTGGAAGTAGGAAAAATGGGTTCATATATCTGTGGAATGGCTGGGGTGGGGCAAGGAGCTCTTCCCTGCTGCAGTTAGGTGTGAATGTTTAGCTGATCACCTTCATTAGCATTTGAAGGCCTGCTAATACATGGCAAACATGTCCAGCCCACGCCAGAGCTCCCTGTCGGTCGTTACCACCCCCAGCTCCCTCAAGGTCAGTCCAGTCACTTCAAAGATGCCATCCATCCATCTTGCCCTTGGTCGGCCCCTCTTCCTTTTGCCTTCCACTTTCCCCAGAAAAATATGTTACTAAAGAGAAAATCTTCATTAATATCTTGGTTTTGGGTTTTCACTATGATAATTATACTACATTAATTCATACTTTGAATTCCAGGTGAGCCAGATCTCGTTACTCAGAGTGAATTACTGTTAACATTGTAGAAATGAAATGAAATGAAAATGAAGTTTTTCAAAAGAATGGAATTTTTCCTTCAACCAAAGAAATTGTTTGTGTTGTCAGTCGCAGTAAAATACCAAACAGAAGCACCAGGAGGCATACACACACCAAAAATAGCAAATATAAAAGGCATGTACTTTAATTTGCATCAACTTTCCTTTATAAAGTCTAAATCAGATGCAAATGACCCTCTTCTAATGGGGAGCAGAAACCTTCTAATATTTTAACCAGGTTGCAACCCTCTGTCATGCAGAAATACACAATGAAAACACTTTTGAAATATGTCCATCCAAACTTTTTAAAAGACCTCCAAAAGAGGGTAATCCACCACTCTCCTAGGGCACATCTACATAACCAATTAGGTGCTATCTATACTATCCAGATTATCCGTTTTGAACTAAATTATATGGTAGTATAAACTCATATAATCTAGTTCTAATCGGATAATCTGGATTCAGAAACTGGATTGTATGCCAGTATAGATCCAGCATTACAGTGAAAGGTACCCAAATCAATTCCATGGTAGCCAACCCTCACAAAGAGCAGGCCTGATTTAATGTGAGGCAATGCTGATTAAGATAACCTTGACTGACATTAACCAAAGTTGTGGGTTGCTCTGAGTTATGCCCCAGAATTTTTACATTTGAGGCAATTCTGAGGTAGAACAAGCCACAACTTTTTGCATAGCCATTCTGTTTTCACTGGACTGGACCCCCCCCCCCCCCCATTATAGTGTCCAAGCCTGACATGGGTCCTGCTGGTCGATTGTTGCCATTATGTCAGGATGAGTAGAAAAGTCAGGGGAAGAGGAAGAGGTGACTCTTCTTCTCACCCCTCCCATCCCCAATTACTTTGTAACCCTGGTTGACATTGTTTCAAGCAACAACTGACTGGCAGGACTCAGATTGCTAGAAGAAGGAGAAAGGAGGGGGCAAGTTGTCCCGCTGGTTGTATAATTCTAGAAACTGTCATTCAAAAAGTAATTATTGCAAATTGTACAGCGACCATCTGGCAGTGCCAGACCAGTTTTGGAAACACTGGGTGGCAAGGACTCCTTCCCACCTCTGTATGAACATGGGGAAGGGATATAGCATCCCAGACCAATCTGGCATATGCCATACCAGATTGGTAAATTTAGGTCAGTACCTCGGCAGTCTATTCCACTGTTGAACAGCTCTTTCTATCATCAACTTCTTCCTAATTTTTAGGTAGAATCTTTTGCTTGTTATTTGAATACACTGATTCAAAAGTGGAACTCACTGCCTCAGAGTGTGGTGGAGGCTATTTAACAGAGGCTGAATGACCATCTGTTGGGGGTCCTTTGATTGTGCTTTTCCTGCATGGCAGAAGGTTGGACTGGATGGTTAGCGTGGTCTCCTCTAACTCTATTATTCTAGAGCAGGGGTCCTCAAACCTTTTAAACAGAGGGCCAGGTCACAGTCCCTCAAACTGTTCGAGGGCCGGATTATAATTTGAAAAAATCATGAATGAATTCCTATGCACACTGCACATATCTTATTTGTAGTACAAAAAACACTTTAAAACAATACAATGATTAAAATGAAGAACAATTTTAGCAAATATAAACTTATTAGTATTTTAGTGGGTAGTGTGGGCCTGCTTTTGGCTGATGAGGTAGGATTGTTGTTATTGTGGTGTGCTTTCAAATAGTTACAGACTTAGGCTGACCCTGAGTGAGGGCCAGTTAAATGACCTTGGAGGGCCGTATCCTGACCTCGGGCCTTAGTTTGAGGATTCCTGTTCTAGACTCTAGTTTCTGTATTATATGGCAGAATACCAGCATGCTCTATTTTATACATGACAAACATTTGAGAAAGGCCTTCTTTCTGTCCCACCACTCGCTCAAGCACATTTGGTGGAAACATGGGAGAGGGCCTTTTCAGTGACCGCTCCCAGACTAGAATTCCCTCCCAAGTGAGACCAGGATGGTCCCACCCCTGTTGGCCTCCCTCAGGCAGGTTAAGATCTTCTTCTGTCAGCAAGCATTTAGGAAAGGATAAGGGGCAGGTATTGGAGAGGTTGTAGGTGTGATTGGGGGGGGGGGGAGTTTTAAAGGCTATTTTAAGTGTATTAATTACATTTTAATCTGTTTTACCACACTGTGCTATTTAATTCTTTTTTAAACTTTTTATTGTGCTTTTTAAACTTGACATTTTGGTTTGTAAGTGCCATCAGTTTGTTTTGTAAGTGCCAATTAATTCTGGGACCTGATAATGAATTAAGAGATCTGCAATCCAAAAACATACTGTTTTAAAGGATGAAATTATGAAGTATTAATTTAAGTTCTATCCTAAAATCTCATAAAATGAAAGGAGGGTTTCTCAGAAGTTACTTCTTCATGGGTGCAAGGCGAGAATATCAACTTCTCCACTTATGGCTTGCTATTTATTCACTTAGAACTAGGTAAGGTAGTAATGGGGCCATTAGAGACTTAAAATGTGGACTTTGGAAATTCTGTACAGCTAGCCATTGACTAGCTGTACAGAATTTATCACAATCTGATATTATAGTATACCCTTGGTATCCACTGTGTTTTGGGTCCAGAATTCGCATGAATACAATATCTGTTGATGCTATATTATAGCAAAAAAGAAAACTTAATGGATAAATCAAGGGGTTTTTTTTAAAAAAAATATTTTCAAATCATGGATGATTAAATCCATGGATATGTGGGGTTGTGTGTATACCATTACTGGTGTTTACATATGTTGTGGCCACTTAACTATTTCAGATCCTTAATATGTAAAGTAACATGCTCTTCAAAACTCCGCAGAGATTAATGTGTTGTCTCAGTTCTGAGATCACATGTACAAATGTTGTATTTGTGAGCCCACTTAACATTGTCCCTTTTTTCATGCCATTTATGTATCCCATGGGAAAGTGGTTAAATTTTCCAGTTCTGCAAAAAGACTCAGGTTATAAAAAGAGAGAAATGCCAGTTTTTTAAAGGCACGCACACAAAAATGCAGCACTTTCATCCAGTTTATGAGCCTCATACGGACTCATCTTTCTAAAGATCTGACAGAGAAAATTTACTATAAGAGAAAATCTAATTAGGCTAAAGGAAGGAAGGAAAGCAAGAAAGAATCTACTTTTGTCTTTTGTTATTTGCTGTTTATTCATCAGGAGAAATGCAGATTTCAAGTTCAATGTTTAATCTGTGCTCGTGAAAAAAATCTTGGATTAAATATCAAACTATTGTAGCATTTGTATTTCCCTATCATACATATAAAATACAGTGTTTAAGTCATTTTGCTTTTTCATGGAAGATGTACAAATTTTCAAAAAGGCAATAGAGGGCACCAGCAGGCTGCTTTCTGGAAATTCTCTATAGAGGGTTTTCCTGCTGAAATTGCATCTAATACTGTAGACATTTTGCTATTTGATTTCCATGTTTAAGAGAAAGCCATGGGTGAGGGAAAGGTTATGAGAATGCAATTCATGAAACAGAAAAGTAAATCTGTATTATTATATAAATGCAGTTATCTCCCTAGATCATGTTAAGCTCTATATAATTAAAAGAGACCATACATCATTAGCTCAATCAGATGTGAAATAACCACATATCCTGTCTTTAATAACCACTTCCTTTCTGTGACAGCAAACTAAACCTACATTTGAGAATATGACTGCATTCTTTACACCTGGCACATATCAAAAGAGATGGGAAATGCACTGAAAGAGTGAATATGAGCTAATATGTCATTTTAATTGCATCCTGCTAGAATTTTTAAAAGAAAACCATGGGAGAGAAATATATTTTTCTCACCTTAAATTATTTATTTATATTTTATTTTATTATGTTTATTTATATCCCACTTTTTCTCTCCATGCAGAGACTCAAAGTGGCTCACAATAAAAAGCACTGCAATACAATTCACAATATATACAGATATACAAATATTAAAACAGCATTAAACCTCATTAATATTAAAAACAATTCAGATTAAAACCATAAAATTATACAAATCACAGCACCCCCTGACTAGATCTTAAAAACTTTCTTCTTTAAAAGCCTGTTTGAATGAAAGGTTTTTAGCCTGCCATCGGAAAGACAGAAGGGAGGGGGCCATTCTGGTTTCCCTGAGCAGCGTGATCCAGAGACGAGGGGCAGCCACCGAAAAGGAAGACCCTTTCTCTCATTCCCACCAACCATGCTTGAGATGGAGGTGGGACTGAGAGAAGAGCCTCTCCTGAACATCTCAGTGCCCAGACAGGTTTGTACAGAGGGATGTGGTAGCCGAATAGCCTAGACTTGAACTGTCTAGGGCTTTAAAAGTCAAAACCAGCACTTTGACTTGTTCCCGGAATTGGACCGGCAGCCAGTGGAGCTCCTTCAACATGGGGGTTGTCCGCTCCCTGTAGCCAGCCTCAGTTAGCATTTTAGGTACTAACTGAATTAATGAAGTTGGTGGCATAAACTTTCATAGACCCCATCTATGCTGACCCATCATTCAGATCCAATTTTACATGCTGGTCATCAAATTGGGCCCAACATAAATTCATTTCCCTGATCAACCCAAGCTGAGGGAACTCGGGGTGGCAGTGAGGACAGTTGTGGCCTTTTGAAGTTGGGAACAAGCCCGGTTGTAATCACTGTCTTGGGCCCCTTCTACACTGCCATATAATCCAGACTATCAAGGCAGATTATCCACATTATCTGCTTTGAACCATATTATATGACTCCATATATTGCAGTACAAAGCTAATAATCTGGATTTTACATGGCAGTGTAGAAGGGGCCTCAGAAATTTCAAGCAAAACTCAGGTGCTTGTTTTGAATGCATTTTGGCCCAAGAAGAACTTAACAGGCTTGCCCATGCTTGTGTTCCCCAACCATAAACCTTTACATCAGGCCACCTTTACATCTTAACATTCCAGCATTCTGTTGCCATTTGATTCAACATCTCAATGTATGTTGTTTAGATATATTGCATACACATACACTGTGTATTGTTCAGATATATAGAGAAGATCCTATGTTAACAATCTTAATAAAGAATTCCAGAGAAGTCTACAAAGAAGTGCAGCTTCTATTGTTAGCTTCTCTAACCTCCAGGTTTTGCTTCTGCATATTCTGTATGTACGAGGGTTATCCAGAAAGTAAGGTTACAAGGCACATAGCTCTCGTGGGGAATTTTCACAGGGAAAGTTGTTATCACTGTTTTGTAACTGGAAGCCAATGGAAGCAAATGAGCAGTGCCAGTCATCAGTAGCTCATCAACTGGCATTGTCCTGAAGGTTAGAAATGAGCATCCTCATTCCGTTTCCCTCCAAGTGCCAAGTTCGCGCTGTAATACGCAACCTAAATGCTAAGGGCATGAACGCCTCTACGATTCATTGCAAAATCATTTCAGTTTATGGAAATAATGTAATTTCAAGACAGAATGTGACAAAATAGGTATGGAATATATTGTGAGACCATTAAGAAACCTTGCAGAGCCATCCAAAACAAACATTGTGGGATGCTGACAGTGGAAGTCTGTCTCCTTCATGACAATAGGCATCCACAAACTGCTCATGCAACACAAGAATTGTTGACTTCATTTGGTTGGGATGATCTAAGCCACCCCTCTCACACAGCCCCAATCTCACACCCAATTATGATCATCTGTTCACTAAATTGAAGGAACACCTTGGTGGAAAACACTTTTTACGATGATGACGAGGTGTAAATCGAAGTGATGAACTGGCTGAAAAAGGTGGAGGGAAACTTGTATGACACAGGCATCAAAACCTTGTCCCATGGATGACAAAATGTATTGAACTGAATGGTGATTATGTGGGAAAATAATGTAATACCTATGCTACAATCCATGTAAGTTTTATTAAAATACATTCCTTGTAGTTTTAAAAAAATCTTGTAACCTTACTTTCCGGATAACCTTCATATTTGGTTAGCACCAGATAGAAATAAGATGCTAAGTGAGAGTACAGCTTTGGTCTTGTTCTTGTATCTTATAAGTGTTCATAAAGAGGTCCTTCCATAGATAGTGCGATGTCCTGTTTATGACTGTTAGAAGGTGACTTAGCTTTTGAAATTATGAATAAATCATTGAATCAAATTATATACACACAGAGAGATGTGCTTGCTGGCTTTAACACATTTGTTTGCTATTGACAATTTCCCCACACAGTGAACAGCATATGCATAATCAGAACAACATTTTGGGTGAACTGAGAACAGAGTGGCAATTGCGTCTGCCTTATAAAAAGCCACATTGTAACCTTTCTGTTTTGTGAGTAGGTGAACAAATGCTGATCATTTCCAAACAGAAAAAGGAACCCTGTGGTTTGCCTCAAATAAACAAAATTAGAGAAAATGGAATAGAATTTTCAGGACATGCTTTTGCTCTGCTTTTATACATATATTTGCAGGGGTATTCTTTCCTTCAATTGTTTTTAGGTATAAATTGATTTATCTTAATATTCATGAATAACAGAATCACAGAGGCAATGAAAATAGATGGCATTGGCAAGCATATTCAGCTATCAAGGAAAATGCTATATTGGAAAAGCTCTCAAATTTTACTACTATGTATACTGCACTTACTAGTAATATACATATGTTTATTCTTGTTTTGACTCTCATACATTTATCCAGGTTTTTCAAAAATGTTATAGCTAGCTTTGTAATGAAAATTGGTGTATCTGTTCTGGGAGTTCTCAAGATGTAGTCCCAGTTTTCAAAAAAAAAATGCATCACTTAAAAATGGCACCCTTTAAAAATATTTTTTGAGATCAGTTCAATAAGAGCTTGCTACAAACCTTATACTTGAAGCCTGATATTTTTAGGAGACGGGAACACATCTCCTGGTATTTCCTACCATGATTCTATATAGAGAAATAGAATGTGGAGACACATTTGCTTAATGGCATGCACATACGCAGAGTAAACTTTACACCATAGCAGAATAATCTAGAAATAACACTGGACACAAAATGGCATATACAGAAATATTGGGCATTACATTTTCACATTGTGCATTATAGTTGTGTGTTGTGCACTATACAATGGCAACCAGCCATTAACATACACTGTTGCATACTGTTGCTATTCTGCACTGGAGTTGTGTAGGGCTGGCAGATAAAAATCTAATCTAAACTGAGGAGATGTATGATTACAACCACAGTGCGATTTTGTAGCCAGCAGAATGCAATATACATATTGTTGGATGTAAATAATGCTTGAATCACTGCCGAGTCTTCAAACGAAAACACAGTTCCATGCAGGTTAGTTTAGTCTTTGGCAGGGCTCCTTTGGGGGCTAGATAATAATTTAGCCTTTCCTTTAGGTTACCCTGTACTGACTCTCTAAACTACCATGGGACAAATGGGCTTGGTGGATCTTCAAATAAAATTGCTTTTTGGCTTAATTAAACTCATTGGTGAGTTCTTCATAATTGTTCAGTTGGCATAGAATCAGATGAAATTAATATTTTCAGTCACTTTGCAAGCTTGAGTGGAAGAAGCAGACCTTTGAATGGTTGCCCTTTTAGTGAAAGGGAGTACTTCAGACTTTTCCTTGTCGTTCTGGAACTTCTTAGTAGGAAAGGAAACAACTTTTGAGACTGATTTTGACCATTAGTGCTTGGGACTTGAGCTAGAGATATAGACTTCCTGGAAATAGGATGGTGGAAACAAAGTAAATGTATTTATAGGTCTAGAGTTGCACACCTGCCTCAGCATACACTATATTGTGGATCGGGTTTATGCAATGGCTCTTTGTTTACACACACATTTGTGTGGCTATCTCTTTCTTCCAAGTAGACAGGCGAGCTATAAGTGCTTTAAAATATCAGTAACACTTCTTAAACTTATATGTAATGGGAGCAGGCTGAAGCATTGTGCCATAAATCACTACAAGTGAAAAGACACAATGACAATGTATGAAATTCTGTATTCATGGCATCTGTTTATTTTCTCAGTGTCTCCAGGTGAATATAAACAGTTTGCTCACATTCTCTTCACAACTCATGCTGAGCAGAACATAGACATGATACATTACTGGACTATTGTGACAACTTGTGTAGACTTAGTATAACAAGTAAAACAGCACAGATTATTTTAATCATAGGGAGACACACACACACACTCAGATTTATTCATTCCTAATATTGACTGCTTTTCACAGTTTTCTGATACTACCACCTGCTGCTCTTGCATTTCAAGTGTGTAGTAGGAAGGAGATAATGTTTTTCATTCCTTCTGCCACTTAAAAACTTATTTGTTGCTAGTGGTAGCATATTAACAAAGTGGAATTGCTTTTAAATCATTTTCTTTTCTATTGCGTCAATAAAGATAGATTGATCTGTTAAACTGTATGGCTGATATTAGCCAGTTTTAAAAATTAAATAGATCAAATGATAATATGGGCACTATATAATATTACTTATTCATTATTAAAAGGTGGGAAAATTGTACCAATTGTGTGTGTGTGTGTGTGTGTGTGTGTAAGTGTGTAAATCTTCTCTTTGTAATCATTTTAATGTAATGAATATGCAAACAAAATAGTTCTAACTTTTATGTGAGAGGGAAAATAGTGTATAAGATTCTTTATGATCACAAATGATACATAAATATTAGGCCTGGGCGGTTTCGTTTCGTTAATTCGTAATTCGTTAATAATTCGTTAATTTTTTCAATTACAAAACGATAACGAACCATTCTGGAGCAATTATTTAAAAAACGAATTTTTAAATACGTTTTGTAAATGCTTCATATTTCGTTATTGTGTTCGTTTCGTTATTGTTTTGAGGTCGTTTTGTTATTATTTCCGCATGTCTGGGCCAGTTTTATGGTTTAATTAGTGAAAAAAAAAATATAATATCACACCAACAGTCAACAACAGAGGGAGAGGGAAGCTTCAGAAGGTTTTGGAGGTTTTTTAGCGTATTTCGCGGTCGCGTCCGCCATTAACAAATCGATTCGTTATTGTTTCGGAAATCGATTCGTTAATTTTTTACCATTTACGAAATTTCGTAAATATCGAACTTTTTAAAGGGAAAATTTTGTAATTATTTTAAATATCGAAACAAAAAAACCCCAAATACAAATCGATTTTAGAAACAAATTTTTCTGTTGTTACCCAGGCCTAATAAATATACACATGCATTTGTCTGCCAGCTTTTTTCTGCCTGTCTTTTATGCAACCTCATTTAGTGATGTTGGGACTTAGGGTCCTTCTACACAGTACCTAAAATGTGGAAGTTACCAGGTTAAAAGAAAGGGGGGTGGCTTCATGACACTAGTGGTAAATCTATTCCGATTTGCTGCAATTGACAAAAAACACAAGTTAAACACAAAAAACACCCCCTTTATCCCAATTCTGGATAGAAAATGCACATATTCGCATCACTATATATCACTGTAATAAAAGAAAACATGTGATTTCCTTCCCTCCCTCCTGTGGAGACTGCTCCAACACACATCTGTTTTTAAAAAGTCCGAAGCAACTGATCAGCTGATTGGACTGTGAAATGGACACACAGCTGCTTTAAAGAAAGCACAAATGGGGAGCAGTTAGAACTCTCTTAAACTCTTTGTTTTAAACTTTGTTTTAAACTATTAAACAGAGTTTGAATAAACAACTAGGGGGAGAGAGAAATCCGACTGAATGTTTTTTTAATAAAACAAATCACGCCATTATGCGCTGAACCTCATATTACCGCAGATGTCATCCATCCACTCTCCATCTTGTTCCAATACAGAGAAAGCCTGTGAGGATGGTGAAGGACCCAAACCCGAGGCTGACAAATCTGTATGGGGAGTTGCTGGGATTTTTTAACCCCAATATAACATCCAGATTTTCATGCTGTCTGGAAGCACCCTTACTCTTGTGAACAGTAGGAGCAGCCAGTTTTACATGATCACAAGTGATTTGGAAAAAAAATATCCTTATCCTCCAGCTGCTAAATTTTAATTGGATTTTATAATAGATTTCCCCTAATCCCTGGCCATGGGGTTTTATGGAAGATCATTGCACAAGATAAGGTTTTCAATGTGATTTCTTGCATGGCAAAAGGAAGTTGAATGTGCTGGCTCCTGGGGTTGCCATTATTATTATTATTATTATTATTATTATTATTATTATTATTGCAAAGACTGGGTAGCATCTGTTGGGAGTGCTTTGATTATACCTTTCTTGCAAGAGGGTGGACTGGTAGGCCTCTGGGGTTCTTTTTCTTCTTCTTCTATTTCTTCTTCTTCTTCTTCTTCTTCTTCTTCTTCTTCTTCTTCTTAGTAGTAGTAGTAGTAGTAGTAGTAGTAGTTTAGCTTGTAAATCAGATGGAGGGTGATTAATAAGTACTTAAAGATGATGATGATGATGGTGATTGAAAAGCTGCGAGTGTTTTCACTGTAGTTTTCCTTCATGGCAGAACAGGGTTACTACTACTACTACTACTACTACTACTACAAAGACTGGGTAGCCATCTGTTGGGGGTGCTTTGATTGTGCCTTTCTTGCATGACTGGATGGCTTCAAAAAGGGCTCCACGGCTGAAAACATTTGAGAATCCCTGATCTGCATTGTATACAAAAGCTCTTGCAGCAGGTCTTTCTAAATTATGATTTTTTAAATTTTGAATTGATGGTTTTAATATGTATTTTTTTTTAAAAAAAAAACCCTGATGGAATGTTTTTTTCTTCAATAATTGAGCACAACATTCATTTATATCACTAATAGAATATCTCTTCAGTTTGCTATAATTTGTATTTATTTTCCCCTATATTGTATTTTGAAACCAAATTTTAGTGAATTGTTTATAACAGTTTCCACTTCACCAAAAACATTATATTTAATGTACTGACTTAGATCCAGATTCACATTGTTGCCTAAATCAATGTGAATCAAAAGATTTAAGTTTTCCATTATTAACTTTTCATTACTAACTCTGGTTTTAGTGACTTCAATGGTTCATTTTAAGATACAGAATCATAGAATCCAAGAGTTGGAAAAGACCTCATGGGCCATCCAGTCCAACTTCCTGCCAAGAAGCAGGAATATTGCATTCAAATCACCCCTGACAGATGGCCATCCAGCCTCTGTGTAAAAGCTTCCAAAGAAGGAGCCTCCACCACACTCCGGGGCAGAGAGTTCCACTGCTAAACGGCTCTCACAGTCAGGAAGTTCTTCCTCATGTTCAGATGGAATCTCCTTTATTGTAGTTTGAAGCCATTGTTTCACGTCCTAGTCTCCAGGGAAGCAGAAAACAAGCTTGCTCCCTCCTC
The DNA here is from genome assembly GCF_037176765.1 of Anolis sagrei. Classification (NCBI taxonomy): domain Eukaryota; kingdom Metazoa; phylum Chordata; class Lepidosauria; order Squamata; family Anolidae; genus Anolis; species Anolis sagrei. The sequence goes on along the minus strand of NC_090023.1, from coordinate 57,931,570 downwards.
CCTGTGGCTTCCTCTCACATATTTATACATGGCTATCATATCTCCTCTCAGCCTTCTCTTCTTCAGGCTAAACATGCCCAGCTCCTTAAGCCACTCCTCATAGGGCTTGTTCTCCAGACCCTTGATCATTTTAGTCGCCCTCCTCTGGACACATTCCAGCTTGTCAATATCTCTCTTGAATTGTGGTGCCCAGAATTGGACACAATATTCCAGGTGTGGTCTAACCAAAGCAGAATAAAGGGGTAGCATTACTTCCCTAGATCTAGACACTATGCTCCTATTGATGCAGGCCAAAATCCCATTGGCTTTTTTTGCAGCCACATCACATTGTTGGTTCATGTTTAACTTGTTGTCCATGAGGACTCCAAGATCTTTTTCACACGTACTGCTCTCAAGCGAGGCAACCCCCATTCTGTATCTTTGCATTTCATTTTTCCTGCCAAAGTGGAGTAGCTTGCATTTGTCACTGTTGAACTTCATTTTGTTAGTTTTGGCCCATCTCTCTAATCTGTCAAGATCGTTTTAAATTCTGCTCCTGTCCTCGGGAGTATTATCTATCCCTCCCAATTTGGTGTTGTCTGCAAACTTGATGATCATGCCTTCTAGCCCGTCATTTAAGTCTTTAATAAAGATATTGAACAGGACCGGGCCCAGGATGGAACCCTGTGGCACTCCACTCGTCACTTCTTTCCAGGATGAAGAGGAAGCATTGGTGAGCACCCTCTGGGTTTGTCCATTTAACCAATTACTGATCCACCTCACCGTAGTTTTGCCTAGCCCACATTGGACCAGTTTGTTTGCCAGAAGGTCATGGGGGACCTTGTCGAAGGCCTTACTGAAATCCAGGTACGCTACATCCACGGCATTCCCCGCATCTATCCAGCTTGTAGCTCTATCAAAAAAAGAGATCAGATTAGTCTGGCATGACTTGTTTTTGATAAATCCATGTTGACTATTAGCTATGACCGCATTTGTTTCTGTTTGCAGACCACTTCCTTAACAATCTTTTCCAGAATCTTGCCTGGTATCGACATGAGGCTGACCGAATGGTAATTGTTTGGGTCATCCTTTTTTCCCTTCTTGAAGATTGGGACCACATTGGCTCTCCTCCAGGCTGCTGGAACTTCTCCCGTTCTCCAAGAACTCTCAAAGATGATTGCCAATGGTTCCAAAATGACTTCCACTAGTTCCTTCAGTACTCTTGGGTGTAGTTGATCTGGCCCTGGGGACTCATTTAGAGCGACCAGGTATTCTTGGATGACTTGTTTCCCAATTTGGGGTTGGATGTCCTCCAATCCCTCATCCACTCCATCTTGCTGAGGGTGAAGATGACTTTCTTTTTGTGAGAAGACCGAGGCAAAGAAGGCATTAAGTAGTTCTAAATGTGGTTCATTTTAAGACATGGCTAACACGACATTTAATTTCATAGTCTATATATCTGTACTTAATGTAGAATAGCTACAGCACAAATATATTCAGCAACATACTAAACAGTTGGTAAGAGATGAAAGGAAAACAACTTATTTGCTTAACCTAATGCCATGATAAAAAGATGAGACCTTCAGGAAGTATTCACATACACTCTACAGCAACTTACTGTCCTTATAAAGGGATTCAGAATTTAGAAACAATCCTTCATGAGAATGAACCGAAGGTTCAAAAATTGAATGTATTATCACCCCACAAACCTCAGGCTTTAATACCATAACATTGCTATTTGGAAAAAATACAAACCACAGCTAAATTTCAAAAAGAGAGAGAGTAGCTCAAATGTTGGAGAGGACCCTTTCAAAACCCATTCTTGAAGGAAAAGAAATCAAATCACTCTTAGAAGCAAATCAATGCACATAGAAGCAAAACGTATTATACTTGCATTGTAATCCATATAAGCACATGAAGAGAGCTACATGATTGCTAACTAAAATTAAACTTGAATATGAGTCCCTGTTAGTGCTCTCTTCAGGCAATTGATTAAAAATGAAAAAGGCCAGAAGCTCTACGGAAAAACTTAATTGCCCTATAATATATACTATTTATCAAAAAGAAACTTGTCAACTGTAGGGGACAGGAAAAATCTGTTTCACTTTCCCCTGTATTTGTCTCTAATACAAACAAACAAATAAACAAAACCTTCCAGTTAATGCTTTTCCATCTCCACTCACCAAATTCAACATATCAGTACATACCCAGGAAAGAACCATGTTATACCTGCCTGTCATTTAAAAGTAAAACATGAGGTTTCTAAAAGAAAAAAACAACACATGACTCTTTAAGTCACTAATCAACTAACTATACCAGGGTTTAAATACTAATGATAAACATTCAAAATCCTATGCTTAAATATGCAAATCTGTCAATGTTGATTCAGATTTGTTTCTTTGTTTTTAAAAAATCTCCTTTTTTCATCTGATTTAGACATTGGCAAATTTTGATAAATTCTTAACAGGAGTGAACAGAAATAAAATCCTTACCCATCCTGAACTTCAGTATGCATAATTGTACATGCATGTAAAGATGTATGTGCATACCATTGAGTGATTTAGGTTCCACAAATCTGGGAAACACATGTAAACAAAATATTTTCAAGGTTATTCTTCTTATTCATCACCAAAAGCAAAAATAAGGACAGCATCAAAAATGTATGACATCACCAATTGGTTTGCTTCATCTGGCCTCTAGAATCTGAAGTTTCTAAAGAAACCATCATATGAATCTATCTGTTCAATTTTAAAGTTAATATTTGTAAGGTTTTTTCTCATTTGCAGAGAGAAGTATTTGGATCATGTACCCCATATAGCCAGTATTCCACTCCAGTTTAAGGATGTAAAAAATACTCACATATTGTCTTGTCCATGATAAGGACATTTGTCTTTACAGTTTAAGAAACATTGTCAAAAATAACCAATAGCACTACCCTCTTTTGCAATTCGATCATTTTGTTATGTAAGCAGAAGACCATACATTTGGGTCCCTACTCTAGTTATCCTATTGCTCCTCCAGATTATGCTAGATAGAATTTCTGTGAAATGCCGGCACTGCATATGAGTAGATTGGCCTATTAATATGTAATTAGCAATTTAGGTGGTTTCATATCATATTTCCATTTTCACTTGATTAAAAATTTGAATACTGTTTTATACCTAAAAGGAGAAACAAAATTAATGGGTGACTGCAATTCTTAAAACTATTTCTGTATTGATATCTGTCATGTGCCACAGTTGATGTTGGTTGGCCATGGATTGCCTAGCATTTGGTCATGGTTAGTATACAGAGGGCTTGTCAGGATCATGATTAACGGGGTGATGATGATGCAAAAGGTATGAAGGGGGAAATCTTCCTTTTGGTTCTAAAAGTCAGAGTAATCTGTCTGTGAGAATTAACAGACAGCAGCAATCAGAGAGTAAGCATGTAAAGATAGGATGCAGCTGTGATCATTTGCATCAAAAGAGCCAGGCTAGAGGCCGCCCATCATAATTGGCTGTGGAGGTAGGTGGGTTTTTTTTGTTTGTTTGGTGGATTATGGTATACTATTGAGACCTGTATCATGAACTCTTGTAAGCCTTGTACCTTGTTGAACCTTGAACCAAGAAGATTATTGTGTTTGGTGAGCTCCATTGCTTTTGTATCTTCCTGAGGACCATGTTGTTGTTGTTCATTCGTTCAGTCATCTCCGACTCTTCGTGACCTCATGGACCAGCCCACGCCAGAGCTCCCTGTCGGTCGTCACCACCCCCAGCTCCTTCAAGGTCAGTCCAGTCACTTCAAGGATGCCATCCATCCATCTTGCCCTTGGTCGGCCCCTCTTCCTTTTGCCTTCCACTTTCCCCAGCATAATTGTCTTCTCTAGGCTTTCCTGTCTCCTCATGATGTGGCCAAAGTACTTCAACTTTGTCTCTAGTATCTTTCCCTCCAGTGAGCAGTCGGGCTTTATTTCCTGGAGGATGGACTGGTTGGATCTTCTCGCAGTCCAAGGCACTCTCAGCACTTTCCTCCAGCACCACAGCTCAAAAGCATCGATCTTCCTTCGCTCAGCCTTCCCTAAGGTCCAGCTCTCACATCCGTAGGTGACTACAGGGAATACCATGGCTTTGACTAGGCGGATCTTTGTTGCCAGTCTGATGTCTCTACTCTTTACTATTTTATCGAGACTGGACATTGCTCTCCTCCCAAGAAGTAAGCGTCTTCTGATTTCCTGGCCACAGTCTGCATCTGCAGTAATCTTTGCACCTAGGAATACAAAGTCTGTCACGGCCTCCACGGTTTCTCCCTCTATTTTCCAGTTGTCAATAATTCTTGTTGCCATAATCTTGGTTTTTTTGACGTTTAGCTGCAACCCAGCTTTTGCGCTTTCTTCTTTCACCTTGATTAGAAGGCTCCTCAGCTCCTCCTCGCTTTCGGCCATCAGAGTGGTGTCATCTGCATATCTGAGGTTGTTAATGTTTCTTCCAGCAATTTTCACCCCAGCTTTGCATTCATCAAGCCCCGCACATCGCATGATGTGTTCTGCATACAAGTTAAAAAGGTTGGGTGAGAGGATGCAGCCTTGCCGTACGCCTTTCCCAATCTTGAACCAGTCTGTTGTTCCATGGTCAGTTCTTACTGTTGCTTCTTGGTCCTTGTACAGATTCCTCAGGAGAGAGACAAGGTGGCTTGGTATGCCCATCCCACTAAGAACTTGCCACAATTTATTATGATCCACACAGTCAAAGGCTTTAGAATAGTCAATGAAGCAGAAGTAGATGTTTTTCTGAAACTCCCTGCTTTTCTCCATTATCCAGCGGATATTGGCAATTTGGTCTCTCGTTCCTCTACCTTTTCTAAACCCAGCTTGAACATCTGGCAACTCTCGCTCCATGTATTGCTGGAGTCTTCCTTGCAGGATCTTGAGCATTACCTTACTGGCATGAGAAATAAGGGCCACTGTACGGAAGTTTGAGCAGTCTTTCGCATTTCCCTTTTTTGGTATGGGGATATAAGTTGATTTTTTCCAGTCTGATGGCCATTCTTGTGTTTTCCATATTTGCTGGCAAATGGAATGCATCACCTTGACAGCATCATCTTTTAAGATTTTAAACAGTTCAGCTGGGATCCCGTCGTCTCCTGCTGCCTTGTTGTTAGCAATGCTTCTTAAGGCCCATTCAACCTCACTCCTCAGGATGTCTGGTTCTAATTCATTCACCACACCGTCAAAACTATCCTCAATATTATTATCCTTCCTATACAGATCTTCTGTATAGTCTCGCCACCTTCTCTTGATCTCTTCAGCTTCTGTTAGGTCCCTGCCATCTTTGTTTCTTATCATGCCAATTTTTGCCTGAAATTTACCTCCAATGTTTCTAATTTTCTGGAAGAGGTCTCTTGTCCTTCCTATTCTGTTGTCTTCTTCCACTTCCATGCATTGCTTATTTAAAAATAGTTCCTTATCTCTTCTGGCTAACCTCTGGAATTGCGCATTTAACTGGGCATATCTCCCCTTATCCCTGTTTCCTTTTGCTTTCCTCCTTTCTTGGGCTACTTCCAGTGTCTCAGCAGACAACCATTTTGCCTTCTTGGTTTTCTTTTTCTTTGGGACGTACTTTGTTGCTGCCTCCTGAACAATGTCTCGGACTTCTGTCCATAGTTCTTCTGGGACTCTGTTTACTAAATCTAGTCCTTCAAATCTGTTCTTCACTTCCACTGTATATTCGCTAGGAATGTTAGTGAGATCATATCTAACTGGTCTGTGTATTTTCCCTGATCTCTTTAGTTTTATTCTAAATTGGGCAATAAGAAGTTCGTGATCTGAGCTACAGTCAGCCCCAGGTCTTGTTTTCACCGACTGGATGGATGTCCGCCACCTTTGGCTGCAAAGGATGTAGTCAATCTGATTTCGGTGTTGACCGTCTGGAGAGGTCCATGTGTAAAGCCGTCTTTTAGGTTGTTGGAAGAGAGTATTCGTTATACACAGCGAGTTTTCCTGGCAAAATTCTATCAGCCTGCGTCCCGCTTCATTTTGTTCTCCCAGACCATGCTTGCCTGTGATCCCTGTTGTCATTTGACTTCCCACCTTGGCATTCCAGTCTCCTGTAATGAAAATAATGTCTCTTTTTGGTGTATTATCCAGTAGTTCCTGCAGATCCTCATAGAACTGATCTACTTCTGCTTCTTCAGCAGCTGTGGTTGGGGCATATATTTGGATCACTGTAATGTTGAAAGGCTTTCCTTGCACTCGAATTGAGATCATTCTGTCATTTTTTGGGTTGTATCCAAGCACCGCTTTAGCGAATTTCTTATTAATTATGAAGGCTACTCCATTTCTTCGATGTTCCTCTTGTCCGCAATAGTAGATCTGGTGGTCATCTGATGTGAAGTGGCCCATTCCAGTCCATTTCAGTTCGCTGACCCCCAGAATGTCTATCTTTAGTCTTGACATCTCACCAATAACAACATCCAATTTGCCCTGGCTCATAGATCTTACATTCCAGGTTCCTATGGTGTGTTGATCTTTAGAGCATCGGATTCGTCGTTCACCTCCAGTACCGTCGGCCGCTAGCCTTCCTTTCGGCTTTGAGCTAGCTGCGTCATCACATCTGGGGCTAGTTGAACTTATCCTCTGCTCCTCCCCAGTAGCATTTTGGCCATCTTCCGACCTGGGAGTCCCATCTTCCAATGGCATACCGACATATCTCTGGTTGTACTGATCCATTTAGTTTTCTTGGCAAGGATACTGGAGTGGTTTGCCATTGCCTTCCCCAGGGATCACGCTTGGTCTGACCTCTCTGCCACAACCGTCCCGTCTTGGGTGTCCCTTCACGGTTTCGCTCATGACATCATTGAGGTGCTCAAGCTCCAGCGCCCCGACAAGGCGGTGATCCTTTGCTGGAGGAGGACCATGATGAACTGTGAATCCCTGAACTGACCCTTGATTACAGTTTTGGATTACGCATGAACTCTGGCTTCCCTGGATTGACTCATGGAACGACGACTATTCTTTAGACTCGTGCTCCTTGGACATTTACCATTGAACTCTTGATGTTTTGACTTTTGGACTGCACCTTTTGACTACTACGTACTCCTGATACTGAACTGGAGTATGCCCCTTGTTAATTAGACTTTGCTGTATATTCTTCAGTGGTGAGCTACTTTTATGTTTGAACTCTGACCTTGAAAGAGTCAAGTGATTTACGTTATTGTTTTAAATAAAATAGTTTTGAGACAAACTGGATGTTGTTTTTAGTACACCTCACCATGCATTCCAGCAGAGCCCTGCATCATGACAATAACACCTATGAATACCTTCATCTCTATAATTCTTAAATAAAAATAATGACCTTCTATTGCATGACATTCATTATAATTTAATTCTTGTTCCCTTTTTAAAAAATGAAATTTGGTCACTGATTCTTTGCTACATTAAAAAGAAGTGCCACTCTATCCTAAGATCTTGATATGCAGGTCATAAATGAATCAAAGGCTTTTCAAATAAACATGAGAAGAAAATGAAATTGGTGATGGTCTTGGAGATAACTCACACAATCATGAATATCACTTGGTAACACATCCTCAAAGTTTTGTCATATAGGGTTGTCACCAAATACGCTACAGGAAGCTGACTGGTACAAAACAGCTTATGTGGATGTCTAATGCATTGCGTTTGCCCAATTCATGGGGTAGAAAGTTATCATATAGAAGAGCATAGGTTATTATTAAAACCAACTTTCAACATTTGAATTAAATGTGTTTGAGTGAAACTCTGCCATAGTCTTTGATCTGTTTGACTGTGAGTTGCATACACATAATCTGAAATCATATCATTGTGTACTGAATCTAAATGAGTCATTTTAAGCATATTGTGCACAATTTATTCCACACTTTTAGTTAGTGCTTTTAGTTATTTGAATGGAAATCCAAAAATAAAAATCCAAAAAACAATATGTGTCTGTTTCAAGTGTGGATCACATGCACATACATGCCAAATGATGTAGAAGTCAATGACCTCCTACATTGATAGTGAAATACATAATTCATTTAAATTGTGATATATTAGGTTTGTATGTATTAAATTATTAATTTAATCAGGGATACACAAACTGCAAGCTGCAGTGTTGAAAGTACCACAACAGTGGGAGGTCAAAGCAATAAAGAAGAGTAACCTTTTTATACACCTCAGTTAATAGCTTTCCCTTCCTATCTGTTTCAGTATGAGACATCACTCCTCTAAGCTGGCTAGACTCCCCCCCCCCCCCCCACACACACACACATACACACAGCAAGTTCTACAGCTCCCTATGTCATGCAGTAAAGTCCTAGAGATAAAATTTGAGGATTCATTCATTAAGCCCTTTCCTCTGAGGGATATAAGCAATTTTTATAATCTCCCAGGGGAATGCAGTGATGATATTTTGTCAAACTGTGATAAGGATGGGTTAAACTGCTTTCTTCTTCAGCCTGTATTCATTTATAGCACACAGCAATAGCTAAAGGGTTATTACTCAAACTTGGAAGAAATGGGGCCAAAGGGATATCCATCATTCCAAGACCCAAGGGCAAAAAAGCATAGAGAAAATAAATCCTTATTTTTTAAAAGTAATGTACAAGGGAAGGCCACAAACAATTCGTCTTAAAGAGCTTATATTTAATTGAAAAACCAAATATGGTTGAAGGTAAAAGAGCAAAAAGCACATATATATTTATATGGAAAAGAAGTGATTATTCTTTTGTTTATTTAACACTGAAAGAAATATAAATTTTAGTATAGTATTACCTGGCAAGAAACAATGCTTCATCATCTAAACAAAGCCTCCCAGGAAAGTGTTAGTCACCATTTGCTATTTTTATATTCTAATGTGGGAGCCTTTTTCATGCCATAATGTTGTATTTTAACAAAGCATTGGATGTTAGTGGTCTTGTCTTGCTCACCAATATAACACTTTGAAATCATGTATTTGTCTTTATTAAAATGCGACACATGAAGATTGATTTGAAAGCATAATTACTTATTCAGTGACTCTATCTTTAATGTAATATAACATCTTACCCCAAAAAGTTTGATTGACAAAAACTGATGGAGTTGAGACTGCCAACTAAAACTCTATAAAGCCAAAATCAATCAAAATGCATCTATTTAACCACTGTCTATATAGAGATCCATACATGTTTCCACCTATAGCTGCTGGTTCAGAAGAAAAAAGGCAAGATAATTTCTGAAGAATTATCAAATGCTGCACAGTACAGCCACTATAACATTTATTCAGGACTCCATAGGGATGTGGATCTGTATAATTCACCTCATTTGATCGATTTTGCACTGCTGAATCCAAACTATGATGTATTTAAAATATAGAAGAATGTCTTTATGAAGGCAATGTTCAATATGAGTATAATGAGTAGGTAAGACTTTGTTTTTGAAGATATCTATTATCCATCCTTCTTGATGGTCATATCACTTCAAGGATACCACACTGTCATGAAATGTATAGCACAATAAAATAAAATAAAAACAAGTAAAACAAAACAAAATTATTGTGAATAACAGTGTGATATCTACTTTTTGAAACAGTATTTTTAACACTGCCACCACAGATAAATGTATAAGGCAATCAGAGCTTTTGAACCATTTGGATTATAATTTTCTGATTCCAGTCATGATGCTCAAGAATTTCAGAAGTTTTGTTGTTGGAGAAAATGGAATAAATCTACATAGAGAGAGTTTTATGAATAGATGTGTAATTGTAGATTTTGTTCATATGCTGGAGAGCATAAAATACATTGTTCCTTCTCTAGTCAACAATTTATCAAATTTGAAGTGAATGAAGAAAGGAATGTCAGGACTACATTAAGTCCTGTACTGTTTCGCTCTCCATGCACTACTCAGACAACTAGATGCATTTTTCCAGGACTTTGCATTATATTATCTTCTGTTTTGCAACATAATGAAAAAACAAATGAGATTTTCTCATAATTTTGCAATTTTTCCTTCCATATTTTGTATGCCTAATTCTTGCCACATACTTTTGCCTGACATTCCCTGTCATTATGTGCTTACCATACCTACATTTTTCAATTTGTGCAGCCTGAGGACATGGACAGGATCTTTGGAGAGATGGAGCTACCACATGTATTCTAGATCCTTGCCCTTCCTGGCTGAGGGGGAATGGCAGAGTGGGTGAAAGTGGTGGTCGACGCCTCCTTGGAACAAGGCAAAGTTCCAACTTGCCTAAATTGTGAGACCAATTTTTAAAAAGCCATCCTTGAACCCCTCTATAATGGACAATTATCGGCCAGTATCCAATCTTCCCTTTCTGAGCAAAGTCTTGGAACATGTTGTGGCCTCCTAACTCCAGGGATTTCTGGATGAAACAGATTATCTAGGTCTCTTCCACACAGCCCTATATCCCAGAATATCAATGCAGAAAATCCCACAATATCTGTTTTGAACTGCTTTATCTGAGTCCACACACAGATAATGTGAGATTTTCTGCCTTGATATTCTGGGATATAGGGCTGTGTGGAAGGCTCCCTAGGTCCATTTTGATCTGATTTCAGGCTATGGAACAAATATAGTTTTGTGGCCTTGGTGGATGACCTACAAAAAAAGAGCTAGACAGGAGGAGTGTATCCCAGGTGGTTCTCCTGGATCACTCTTCTGCTTTCGGTACAATTGGCCATAATAGCCTTCTTAGTTGCTTTTCTGAGATGGGACTTGGAGGCACTGTTTTACAGTGGCTCCATCCATTCCTGGAGGGGCACACAAAGAAGGTGGTGCTGAAGGGACTCCTGTTCAACCCCCCTCCCCCCCCCCAAAAAAAAAAGAGACACAGGGCCACAGTTTGATGGTACTCCTGGACTTAGTGTTGAACCTAGAGGCCCAGGTATCTGTGGTGGCTAGGAAGGCTTTTCCACACTTGTGTGCTAACTGTGCCTGTTCTTTGAGAAGCCGGATCTGGCCACGGTGGTCCATGCCTTAGTTACATCACTGTAACACACCCTACTTGGGGTGTCTCTGAAGAGTGCTTTGAAACTTCAGCTTTTCCAAAGAGCTGCAGCCAGGTTGCTCACTGGGGCTGGCTACAGGGAGTGGACAACCTCCCTGTTGCAGCAGCTCCACTGGCTGCTATTCTGTTTCCAAGCACAATTCAAAGTGCTGGTTATGAACTTTATAGTCCTAGATGGTTCAAGTCCAGGCTATTTGGCTGACCACACCCCCTTGTATGAATCTGCCCAGGCCCTGAGATCCTCAGGAGAGGCTCTTCTTTCAGTCTCACCTCCATCTCGAGCTCGGTTGGTGGAAATGAGAGAGTGGGCCTTCCTTCTTGCTGACTGCCCCTTGATTCTGAAACTCCATGCCCAGTGAAGCCAGAATAGGCCCCTCCTTGCTGTCATGACTGCAGACTAAAACCTTTTTATTCAGACAGGCTTTTAAAGAAGAAGGTGTTTAAGATTAATTCAGGGGGTACTGTGGTTTTTTACTTTGAACATGCTTTGGAGATTTCAACTGTGAATGTTTGTGCTGTTTGTGTTTAATTCTGTTTTAATGTTTGTATATTTATATATTTTAAATTGCATCTACTCCTTTTATGTCAAACTACTTTGAGTCCCCTTTGGGAGAGATTAAGCAGGGTCATCATCATCATCATCATCATCATCATCATCATCATCATCATCTGTATGTTTCCTGGCAGAATATTTCCCTTTAGTTACCATGTCTGGAAGATGTTAATACTGTACTCAGTCCTCACTATTCATGTGGTTTATTGCTACTCTGGCCAAAAGCAAACCCATAAAATTTGTCAAACTACACTGGGAAATAACTTTGATTTATCTGGCAAGCAATTTGGTGTTAGAAAAGAGGATAAAGGTGTAGAATTCTTCAACAACTGCTTAATATCCCTTCTCGAGATGTCAGCAGCTTGTTTCACACATTTTCAAATGTGACATGCCAATTTGTTCTAATACAAACTGGCTCATTACCACCTGTGGCTTAGTTTGCTCAAGAGTTACAAACAAAAGTTTATCACCATATGTTTGAACCAGATGATATTTGAGCTTAAATCTGTATCTCATGCCTCCCAAGCCTGAACCATATGTTCTCTTCAATACACACAATGAGAGTACTCGTCCTTGAGAGATGCTCTTTTGTCTACTAAGCAGACACATTTTGACAGGTAACATTACCCATTTGTATCATCACTGCTTTTTAATTCTATGCTGCCTTTTACATTTATTCATTTAAGTGTTGTCATGCATATCATGCTTTTTCTGGAACACTTTTGCTTTAAATGCAGTGTCCCTATTTGATTTAACATTTTGGTATAATTTTTCATACTTTTATAGCTACTCAAAAATCATTATATATTTTAAACTGACATCAGCTGTATCTCATTGGTTGTTGAAAGGTGAGTTAAAATGGACATCAGTCATATTCTTTCTGTACGCATATTATAGCTAAGACACACAAATAATATATGCACAATTGCAACAAGAAAAAGGAAAGACATCAAGGTTTGCATCAAGGTTTGAAATCATCACCTGGCATACTTGGGTAGTGCCAATATGCCAACAGAGCATAAAACCCCGGCTCCACAAATGAAACATAATTTTTGAAGTCACCATGTTTGTTTGTCTTTAACCACAAAGTTAAATAACTACAGAATTTTGATGGATTCAATATTTTGTAAAACTAAAATTTCTTATCTTTCTACATGAGCTGACCTGAACTCTCTGAGATCTTCTGGAAAGTCTCTTCCCTCAGTCCCACCACCATTACAAGCATAGTTGTTGGAGACATGAGAGATGACTTTCTATGGCTGGATGAACACTGCCATATAATCCAGTTTCTGAATCCAGATTAACTGCTTTGAACTGGATTATATGAGTCTACACTGCCATATAATTCAGTTCAAAGCAGATAATCTGGATTCAGAAACTGGATTATATGGCAGTGTAGATGGGGCTGCCCCTTGGCTCTGAAATGGCCACCTCTTTATTGTCCTTCTGATAGCAGGGTAAAACCTTTTTATTCAGACTGGCTTTTACAACATAAATGGGCTAAGAGTTGCCCAATTATTTTTAACAGCTTTATTATTTGTTTTATAATTGTATTTGAATTGTATTGGTTTAATAATTGAATTACTTTAATTCATTTTAAATACTACCTCTTATACTATATTTTTATTGCTTTTTAAGTTGTTAGCTGCTTTGTTCCCCAATCTTGGGGGAGAAACAGAATTAACAACAATAAGATAACAACTATGGGAGACTCACTGTATGGCACTCTAGATTCGGCACTTGTGAGTGACAATTTGTCATCCTCTTCATTTAGTAGTTTCTATCACATTTTATCCATTGACTACACTGGTTAGCACTGATAGGTTCTAAAGCCTAAAAACATACACAGAACCAAAGTTTCTCATACTTCAATCTTTATCAGTCCTCTATGAAGACATTTGTCTTCCTCTGCACTATCAACAGATTTCTACAGTCAGCCCCCCATATCCAGAGATTCTGCATCCATGGATTCAACCAACAATAACTCAAATTTCTTGAAGAAAACGATCCCAAAAGCAAATCTTCATTTTGCTGTTTTATACAAGAGATACTGTTTTAGTACATAATTATATATAATGGGATTTGAGTATTCATTGATTTTAGTATTTAAAGAACTGTATTTGGAAACCTTTTTAAAATGCTTGTAGTTATAATACTTGTGGATGTTAGCATAATGCATTACTTTAGATACTAGAACTGTAGATCACTGCTGAAAGTGTTCACTACCTTCCAAAAGATATTTTACTTGTTCCTTAGAGCAACTTCTTTGTATCTTTTCTTATTGTGTGGTTATTGGTTTTCAGAACTTCTTTGATTATACATACCAATAAACACATATTATCTTTGCCAGATCACTTGACATTATTCAAATCAACTTTGTATCAGATCCAAAAGGAATGCAAAATAAAAATAAGATTTCACAAGTGTTCTGTCACTGAGATAAAAAAAATACAACACCATATGGAATATAAACATTCACAACATATACAAGGATGCACAATGACTGTTAAGTTTAGCAGTTAACATTAAATGGAAAATTGGCTTGCAACATTTTCTGGTGCCCTAGAATCTTACTCTTCCCTTTTCCAATGTTTGCTCATTCTGATGTCTAAATGACATTAAAAGTTATACATAGCACCAAAAATATCAAAACTTAGTATTGATCACACATTGGTAATATAGTCATATAAGCAAGCTGACCCTAGTTCAGATTGTCTCGTGTACATTTTTAATCCTGCTGGATTTCTGATTCTGAGTGATGATGAGTGACAGAATGATCACACCTGCCAGGCATGTAGCCGGGGGGGGGGGGGGGGGCTTGGGGGGCTTCACCCCCCCCCCCCCGAAATTCTGATGGTGGTTCGCGAAAAGGCCTTACTGGTGCATTATTTAAACTGTTATGTTTATTCATATCATGATCTGATCACCATAATCAATATATCCCATATGCATGGGGGTATTTGGGTAATAATACAAAAGGTTTGCTAGGCTAGACCCTCTTTCACTCAGACTCAGCCCCCCCCCCGAAACTCAGCCCCCCCAAAACTCCCCCGAAAATTTTTTAGCCCCCCCCCCGAAACGAAATCCTGGCTACGGGCCTGACACCTGCTGACAGAAGTCAATAAGTATTTATTCAGCCTACACACCAAATGTCCAGTGGGTCTTGTGAATGGCAGAAGGGACTGCTTTAAGACTTGCCTTTCCTATCTACCTGTCTTCACGAGATCAAATGATATGATGCATAGAGAGAGGTCAACCCTCCTGTTTAAGGAGCTCCCTTGGCTGCCATTCATCTTCCGGTCCCAATTCAAGGTGCAGGTGCTTACCTACAAAGCTCTAAACGGTTTGGGACCCACCTACCTGCGTGACCGCATCTCCATATATGAACCCACACATTCCCTTCGATCATCTGGAGAGGCCCTGCTCACGATCCCACCTGCGTTGCAAACACGTTTGGTGGGGACGAGGGACAGGGCCTTCTCTGTGGTGGCCCCCCGACTCTGGAACTCTCTCCCCAAGGACATCAGACAAGCCCCAACGTTAGCAGTCTTTAGGAAGAGCCTGAAGACCTGGCTGTTCCAGTGTGCCTTTCCAGAATAGGAAACTCCTGGCATCAAGTCCCAAATGCACTTTGTTAGAGATTTAGGATTATCTGCACATTGCACCTATCTCCAAACACCTCTACATATCACTAGTCAAGTCCAACACTTTTTAAATGTGTCCATTACATTTGGCCCGGCCTTTAGGTTTTAAATGCGTCACGGTTTACTGTTTTTACTGTTTTATTGTTTTGCTTGATGTTTTATTATTTGATTATGAGTTTCATTGTTGTATTGTATGCTGTTGTTGGTGGTGGCCTTGGCCTTTGTAAGCCGCAGCGAGTCCTTCGGGAGATTTTGCGGGATATAAATAAAGTTTAATAATAATAACAAAATAATAGTGTAAGAAGTGGGCACTGAATCTTTTTGAACATCAGTCATGGATTGTTAAAGCCCTAGGGAACTTTCATGTATATGGTCATTGATTAGATTATGCTTGAACAGTCTTGCCAGGTCTTGGATTCATGTATTCACTTGGGACTTTGTATTACATAAAACCTCAAGAAATTACTAAGTTTTTTTCTTCTTTTTCTGTCTAGCTATTAATTTTTAGAATTTTGGAAATGTTTCTTTAATTTAGAAGTTTTTAAATGAAAATGAAATGGTTTTCTGTTGTGTGTGCATCCAATGCACACAGACACACACATTCACACACACACAAAATGCATGCACTGTTTGCACAGAATATTTCCTAAATTGCAAAATTTCTTATCAGGGAACCTTACACCAAAGAAACCTACTTTTGGGTACTGCTTCAAATATTTTCAAGTATTCCTTCCTTCTTCACAGCAGGATGGCTTATGGGTTGCAGACTGAGCTGCAAAAATTGATATAGATTTATGCCCCCAGCATTTGCTACTGAGGTAAGTGCTGTAAGTGCAATGTCTCACATAAGGAAAAAAAATGAAGTTGAATAGAGACATTTTATTCTCCTAAATAGCTGAGTAAATTCTATAAAAACCTAGCTCGTGTCTTTCATAACTGCTGGAAATACTATCTATACAATCATATTAAGAAAATTTGGTTTCTAATTATTCACCACTGTTTTGCTTCTTTTTAAAAGGTATACAAACAACTACAGATTAAACTGTTCTGAAACATAGAACTAGTTAAATTGAATTGCAAATGTAATTTCTCTAAAATGTAGGGGAAATTGACTGGGAATATTATTTCAGTGTTATTTCTTGCTTTCATTCAGCTTCACAATAAATTCTTCAGAAAACGCCTCTGGGGGGAGACACAGTCCAAAAAGTGGCTAGTGTTTAATACATAGAGCATATTTCCTTTTCCCACATCCTTCAGGAGATTATTTTAACACAAATATATTTTTATATATACACAATAGTCTAGTTTAGTTGTGACAATTCTGGTAACCCTTCATTTACTCTCCTTGTCAGTGCTTACAAGCCTTAATGACTGTAAATTTAAGGAAATATTTTTTTAAAATCCATACACTTTTGAACAACTACTGCATTTGGCACTTCACCTCCACAGACAAACAGTGATTCATGAGAAACATAGTTTCCCTCATAAATACTGTCAACATTTTTCTCTTTCAGACACTGCAGCAGAATTTTGAAAGATTCATATGAGTGTAAAATCACTCAGGCTTAACCAAACATTACTGAATGTATTTTAATGATATTATTTAAGCCTTATGTTCCCATTGCTCTAGCCATTTCATCATAAAGTACTCAATAACAAAGAGTTCTTTTTTTAAAAAATGAAAAGGGCCAAGATGGATTTTGATTTCTTTACAAAACAACAATAACACCTCATTTCAACATATTCTGAATCACAATAAGCTTTACCAAGGCTAAATCCTTTGTTACAAATTCCTGAAGATCATCTCACGGTGCATTGTTTTATTGCAAATGTGATGGGGATGTGTGAAGAATCCAAATTAAGGCTAGTTTTAAAAATCTTATTTTAGTCTATACTTTTCAAACAAACAAACAAACAAATACAAAAAGACAAATGCAATTTGTGTTCTGGCATCCTCATCTTAAAGAATAGCTGCTTTTGAAAAATATGTCCAAAATGTATTTATTGGAAATGCGCACACCATAGTGCACACCTTTTAGATCCATTCAAAGCATAGCTATAGTCAATTGAGATTGGGTGGTGGGGATGTTTTCAAGCAATACATACAATTTATGGACTTCAGACATAATTAGTATTTTTCATATACCCAATGAAATAATGCACCAAGAAATAATTCTCTAGAAGGAACTCTCCCACCCCTGCGCAGAGGGGTGGGAGAGAAGTTTGCCTCCTCCCTAATCCTAACACTGGAACTACTTGGAAGGGGGCGGAGCCAGGCTTTAGGCACTGGCCTGCCCCCTTCCTCACTTTGAAACTGAGCATCACTGAGGAAGGATTCAGGAAGGTCGGTCTCTGGGCCCTGGGAGTGGCGGCTCCCTAGTGTTGGTCCCCACCCTGGGCTCTGGGCGAGAGTTTGTTAGATAGCTGGGCTCTCCTGCCAGATATTCCTCCCTCAGCTTCCTCGGCCCTTTGCAGTGCTGCCATCTTCTCATGGCTTGTGCCACCGCTGATTGGAGGAGTCACCTCCAAAGTTGCTGTGCCGATTGCCGTGCCTGCTTGTGGGCCAGCGCACGACGCGGTGTACTGCATCTGGTGGCTTGCCCTGGCTCGAGCCCTAGAATAGGCCAGGGCCCGGGCAGGCTAACCATTGGGTCCAGCGTGGGGCTTGGGAGGCAGTGACTACTCTCCCCTTTGGCGCTCCTCCCAGGCACACGCTCCTGCTTGTTGGCTGGTGTATGGTGGGCACGTCACTGGGCGTGCAACATGGGGGCTGCTTTCCACCCCCATCTCCCGGACAGCGGCGCTGCTTGCACTCCACTACTAGTTAGTTTTCGGCGCATCGGTTCATGCCCCTCCCCCCTCTATCTTCCTGCCTCTTGAAGGTTAGCCAGGATGGCTGATTGCTCTGGCACATTACATTGGGAGATGGCATGCAATGTTTCCCCCCACCCATGGCCTTATACGAGTGTTGGCTGTCGGGGATGGACACCGCAGTGGGTCTCGGGAGACCTGTTCAGCCTCCTGCGGCTATGGCACAGACAGCTGACACACCTGCCTTTAGGGTCAAGCATTGGCGGCACCCCCTTCACCCTTGTGGGGTTTTAAAATTATCCTCCCTGCTGCCTGTTGATGTCTGTGGCCTGTGAATTGGGCGCCAGTGTGCACATGGTCATCACCCATTTTGGCCTCAGCTGCCATTTTGTCTATATAAGAGACATGTGGCTGCATGGCCGGTGGCCATTTTATGGTGGGTGAGTGATGTTGTGCCAGCTATTTTATGGCATAGGGGCTGCATTGCCCACACATCTTTATTAAAGCAACAACAATAATTTATTATATGTGGACACAATAGATAACAGATACACAGCCAGCTGGTGCAACTGTTCAAGTTTGACTATCCCGGCCACTTGGATAACACCTGGTTAAAGAGAGAGCCATTAATAATAATTAGACAAATTATGATGTTAACAACGATATATATATATATACACACAACATGATAAAGTAAGTTTCCACTGGACATTGAACCCATTAAATAATGGCTTCAAACTACAATAAAGAGATTTCATCTCAACATTACAAAGGACTCCCTAACTGTGAGAGCTGTTCAATAATGGAACTGTCTGCCTCCGGGTGTGGTGGAGGCTCCTTCTTAGAGGCTTTTTAACAGGGGCTAGATGGTAATCTGTTGGGGGTGCTTTGAGTGCAATTTTCCTGCTTTTTGACAAGTGTTTGGGCTGGGTGACTCATGAGGCCTCTTCCAACTCCACGGTTTTATACAACTACATTTATACAATATTAATATAATAAAGTTAACCATACTTAACCAATATGAAACTGAAACAGGAGAGGCCCAATCCTGGGATGAAAAGAGCCAGGGCACGTCCTGACCACTATACTGTCTCAGTTTATAATTGTTACTTGCCGCAGCAAATCCCAGGGTTCATCTGAGCAGTTCTGGGTTACCCATTACTATAACTAAACATTGTTATCTTGTCTAAGGTTCATGGTCCCGATAAGAAGCTGCATTGGGTGATGAGTGTGTTGCATGTGGCCGACAACAGCTGCGGTCGTGAGTTATATAAGTCTTGCCATTGAGCTAATATGAGTCTAACCACTAACTTACCAAATACTTGTTGTTTTATCCCCACAAGATGTCGCCCAAGAAAAACGTTGGTGGTCCGAAGGGCAAGGGCCCAGCTAAGAAAGCACTACCAAAGCACCCTCCTCCTCCCGCTGTGTCTTCATTGAAGGACGAAGGCATTTCATTGGAAAATCTCATTGCCCTTCTGGCCCGTATGAATGCTCTTAAACAGAAAATGGCAAGACCAGCCCCAGCTGCCCCCTGGCCCGCTGGGTGGGCATGCAGGGCATCAATGTTTGAGTCCCTTCTCTCCTATATATCTGTTTTAGTGGCTGACCATGGGCCGAGTTTGTCAGGAGAGGTCGAGCCCAGTTGTCCGGTGGCCACAGAACCACCGCATGCTCAACCAGCAGCTGCACCTTGCCCAGCTGTACTGATCCTAAGCTTCCCGAGAGCATCGTTTGCCGACACACCAACCACATCATCAGGTACCAAACATACAGCCATACGGCCCTGGATCTAAAGCCAGGTCCAGGGATTCATAGCCAGCCAACCTCCCTTGCCTGGGCCACTTCCATTAGTTAGCTGCCCTACACTGGTGTGCCTACACACAACATCACCGGTCACCATTCCAGTGATAATCAGAGAGGCCAGTTAGTGTTGGGTCACAGCCAGGCAGCCATTGCCTACACCTCTACTGATGAGTTCTATACCCATTGGACCACATCTCACTCAAAAATGTCATTGACAAGGCTTTAAAAAATAAATATCTGGCCATATTTAGATGAGCTAAATAAATTGACCACAGCCAATTACTTGCTGACGGTTTTTGTTTATGGTCTTTACACTTCAGCCAAGGCCCCAGAACACCGGTTTTTTCATGCAACCTCAAGTCAATAATTGGCCTGGGACGCACTGAATCAGTACCATCCATTGAGCAGCTATCATGGAGCAAATTTGCTCCTCTCTCCTTCAGGATACCAAGTAATTATAGATGTGCCTTAAGTCTACTTCATCAGATGCTTTCACTCCATGCAACTTTTGATGTAGATTTAAATCTTGTCTACATGGGCTCACCTTGCAACTGCTATGGTAGGTCCACATGATGCATGGATGGATTTGCAGCAGAAGTACAGCTTCAAGTCATTAATCTGGCACAAATGAAAATGGAATTTACTCCAGTGCTTCCAGTGATTGAAGTGTTTTAGAATTGTGGACAGCTGGATTGGCCTAATTCCGACCAAATCGAGTCTCCATACATCCATCAGACCCACCACTGTATCATTAGATAGAAAGAGCTTCCTAGCAGAAGCTTGCTGATGACATTGCTTCTCATAAGGTCACACCAATGTGAAGAGCATAAGCAATATCATAAGCAACATCACCAGCAAGGTTTTACAGGGGAGCTGCATATCAGGGGAATACCTGACTCCTGAAAATTGACCTTTTTCTCCATCTTCTCATGACAACATGATGGATTTGTATGCACAGCCATCAGAAGTGCCTGTGCATCATGGAAAGACCTTCCAGGTGACTCGGTGAGAAGACAGAGAGAAATGAAAAATTTAGTGTGAAATAAGGTCCCAAGTCTTAGAGGTACTACAACATCCCTTTGTGTTTTTATCTTACATAGAGTGGAATTGTAAGTTTATCTGGAATGGGGAATGAGGAGATGAATTCACTGTAATTGAGTGGCAATTTCCTCCCTCCATCCATCCATAGACTTTATATTTAGAAAATGTTGTGATTCAAGAGTTTAACATTTAACTCGCAGGAAAGACTATTTTTTCCTGCTCGTATCAGGAAAAAATAGTCTTGATTCAGCATTATGTGTACTTATTTGGTTTTCCACAGAAGCATAAAGTTGGTTGGAATGCAGAACTGGAGCCATTTGCTTCTTACTAGCTGCTCTTGAGCAGCATGAAATCAAAATGAGATCGAGAAAATATTATTACTGCTGATTTGTCACACAGAAGGAATATTTGCCTGGATATATTAGTAGCACTTAAACTTGACAGGAGATCAAATTGTCGCATTGGTTATACCTGGGTAAGCCTATTAGCTTCAAATTAATGAATTCCTCACTTATGCCCTTTGAAAAATTAATGCATACCATTTTTTAAAAAAAAAACTTTATAAACCATTACTTTTAAAACAGATAGATAAAATATATTCACCTATCCTACATTAAGATACATTTGATACAGACATAAAAACTCAAGAAGAAAATAACATATATGACATCTCTATGGCACATTCTTCTTCTTCTTCTTCTTCTTCTTCTTCTTCTTCTTCTCTCAGTATCAAAGGTCATGCTTTTTAAAACAAGTTCTCATTTTTCTCTAGCATTAGAATACAAAAAAATGGCTTTCCAGGGGTATGTGATTCAATGAAAATTACACAAAAAAACTTAAGTGGTGGCAATATCAGCGTTTTCAAACATCAGAAAAAGATGCTTATTGTTTGAAGTGAGATTGAATCCTATAAGATTGTTTATAAACTTATTGGCCTAATGGTGTCCTACCTCAGTCCAACCTACGAGACAGGGATATTGTGAGAATATAGCCAGGAGAAGGGAAAAGAACCACTATTGCTTCCTAGTGCCTCAGAAGAAAGATGGGTGAAATATATACGATATTCAGTGTACAAATAATTCAGTGTCATTATCTGATTTGAAATACCAAAATTTCTCAGTGCTTAAAACTCAGCACATCAAGATTTTTGCATGACAGCCATTTATTAAACTTTAATCAGTGGAATGTAGATGTAGGTAAATATTCTCCTCCCTGTAATCCCTAAACATGGTACAATAACTCAAGAAGGACTTTAGGAACAAAGAGAGTGAGAAGTGCCATTGTGTGTGCAGATTTTTCATTCTCTTTCTGTGCTTAATATCTTTTTAGATGTAATCCCATTATTAACTACAATAGACTTTGGAAGAGTGGAATTGAAATGAAGCTGATATTTTATGTCTCTTGGCTCTCACCATCCCCAAAATAATATGCATAATGTCTTCTGCCTTGTCAGCATATGACACTAGATACATGAGTTTGGGAAATAAGGCTACAGCTTTATTAATCTCAGGAATCTGCAACATGGTAAGCAATGGGATAAGCATGGAAAAACTGAATGTGTGAAACTCATTAAGTTAGGTCTTCCAACCAAAGACAGTTTTGAGCTCAAAATCCTGAGTGTAGATCCTGTGGTTTTTCCTAGCCTGGTCCTACAAAGGGACCAAAGGTCCTAAGAGATTTCCCAGGGTGGTTAAGCACCCCCCTTTTGGAAGAGATCTTGGGACAAGGATGTGCCCCAAGTCTCTGCTTATGCTGGTTGGTAATGATAGGGAAATGGGTGCATTATTTCATCTTGCAGTGCCATCTGAAGCATTCAAAGAGAACCACTTGAAATAAAGGACTTCATCCCATGGTGCCTCTCCAAGTGTTTCTATATACTTAAAACACCAACGCCAATGGAGCCCCATGGAACCCATCAGATGACGCAAGGTCATCCCGTTGGTTCCCTGTTCAAGACCATTTCTTAAGTGTGTAGAAACACAATGATTTTAAAGTAACTTGGGAACTGACTCCAGATGGTTTCCTGCACACATCGTTGTTTTAATATTGTTAAATTAGGGTGTCATGGGAATTGTTTTTTTCCCCATGTTCTTTCTGTGTTGTCCTATGGGCAGTCCTTAAAAGCACCCCAAAGATGCAGTTACTGCCAGTTATCAGGACAGCATACCAAGCAGTAAATACTTTTAAAAAATGCTGTATGCAATCCCATTTCTGTGTTGTCATAAGATACAGTACTTCCACTATTGAGAAGTTTTACTTTTGAAAAAAGTGATGAGAGAGAAAATGGGAGGAGCTTCCACTTTCCCGTGTGATGGTAAAGCAAATGGATAGTTTCTGTAGAAACAGAAGAAAGAAAACACATGTGATAGGGGTAAGAAAGCTCTCTGGATTTTTTTGAAGATGAAGCAACACCAAATGCAATGCTAAGAAAATGATTTCTTCTGATCCCTCCTCCCCATGGAATTAAGTCCTAAGTGCTCACAATTCATAGCTGTGACATATAATCAGCATTCAACCAAATAAGTCATATAGTATATTGAAGCCAACATAATGCAACATGGAGAAAGCAAAACAACCGTGTTAACAGCCAAACATGGTGCAGCAAAAAAATACTACTCACCTCCACAATTCCAATTCTACATTAAGAGAAGCTGCAACAGCAAAGAAATACCTCTAAATAGCCTGTCACAGTCAATCAGATGCCAGCATCATGATATACTCTGGCATGCCATTTGACCAATGGCTAGGAAAGGGTAAAAACTACCCTAATCATATGATCAGTGTTTGGGAGGAGGGTATTAGTTGGTGAACAACCAGCACAATCATAGAACATGTGACAAGTTTGGGTGTGTATGAAACTTTCTGAATGCCATTATATTATTTCTCTGATAATATGTATTACTAATATTAAGCAAAGTACAGCAGAGCTAGTACAATATAATCTCATACTAATTACAAGCGTAATTCCTTGGGATACTCCCCTAATACAGAAAGACAGTATGTTATTACAGGAAATCCATTTTAGAATAGAAACGGTGGTAGAGAGAATAGGATTGATCAATAATTAAATACAAGAGTATCTGAAAGTTGGCTGTCCGGTGTGGGGCTAGCAACCATTTATGGGGTTGGAACTCTACAGCTGTTGCTTCTTGAAGAAAACCAAGACTACTAATACCTTGAAGGTGAGAGGAGTGACATCAACAGGTAAGAAGGAAGCAAAAGCCTTAAGTATGACAAAGAAAGAGAACGGAGAGGTGAACTGAAGGCATTATCTGGCTCCCCTCCCCTGAGATTCACTTTATCTCTGACACCAACATACACACAAACCAACTGCTTTTTATGATGTAAACTTTAAAATACATGTTTAGTAGAATTATCTTTTTCAAGTTCATAACTTGCCTTCCATTTTCCTGACTGATGAGTGCTACCTTTTTGCTCTCATCTGCTAATTTACCAGGACATAATATATGAAGTATCCTTCAGTAACAATTAGATTTTTATGTATGTCTCAGGCATATATATGACTCCATTTTCATATTTATAATCAATACCTCCCCCCCCCCCCCCTGTCTTTCTTCACTTCCATCCCACTGCCCATTTGATACCAGAATGCTCTTTCATTAAATCTCACCACATGGAACAAGATTCACCGGCGTGGAAGGGAAGCAGCTGCTTTTCCAAGGCTACATCATCACTACTGATGCAACAGTTTCACACCATTTCACATGCCAAGCTGAGACTCTCTCTGATGTCCTAAACAGAAAAGACAGTAGAGGAAAAAAGCAAAAAATCCATTCCTCTCCTGACAATCTGTGTTATGCAGTGGTAAGAGCTAATTGAAATCACCAGGAACATGTAACACTGCTACTGTTTCTCAAGATGTTCTCTTTGTGGGAAGCAAAACATATAATATAAAATATATAGTCACAAGGCTGTAACCCTTTTCTTTCCAGAAACTGCCTGGAAATATTTGTGAGACTATAGATCTCTTATTTCCTTAAAGTCTTTATTACGTTTTTGATGAAGTCTTTGAATCTTCTATTTTCACTTGACTTTACTGAAAACCCAAGTCAAGGAACATATGATTGAATGGATTTCCCCAGGGAAGAAAAATAATTTAACAATCTCTGTAAAATTCACTATGAGATGAAGCACACATATTTGCTTGGGCATGATGACTGGGGGTGATGGAAGTTAGATCCTATAAAAACCTGAAATATGAGTAAAAACAAGTAAGTACATAAGTAAAACAATCAAGAGATAAATATTAAATAAATAAACAAAGAGCAGGACCAAAGATTTTTTCCACAACTAATAGCAACAGTGAAATAATTGTCACCATGTATTGTTTCAAAAAGCTGTGGCATTTCATTGTAAAGCACTATTCTTCAACAATAGTCAACTTATTGATTATCCTGATTGCATACATAGCAACATTTGTCCCATGGAGGGAACACTTTAAATAATTATTACATGGCACTTTGCCATTATTAAGTAGGTACAGATGGCTGTGGAAAATGTGAAAGACACTAATTTCAGTCATGGTAAATTGAGGTTCTCTGTGTGTAGAATTTACATATTACTGAATGTCAGAGAAGAATACAAAACTTTGACTAAATTGTGGTTAATTGATATCTGGAAAGGAGACACGGTGTGTAATTTGAGTGTTGGACTACATATCTGAAGATCGGGGTTTTAATCCTTGTTTGACCATGAAAACCCACAAGTCACATTTTCTCAGCCTCAGAGGAAGGCAATGGCAAGCTACTTCTTAAGAAATTTTGCCAAGGAAACCCTTTGGGAAGTCTGATATGGTTACCATAAGTTGGAAAGGACTTACAATGGCAACAACATTTGGATATCTATAACTTCATATCTAATAGTTAGCTAGACTTATGAACATCATTGATGAAACTAGTATTATTTAAAGGCCTGAGGGCTATTTAATTTTCATTTGGATAAGAACATGCTGAATTCTTTTTTTCAGTTCCTGAAGCATTGTGCAAATGGGAATACAATACAATTTTCCATGAAATTGCCTGAGCAACTAAAAGTCAACTAAAAATAGATTAGTTAAAATTATATAAAAGAGCATTATATTAAGGAAAATTAATTGCAAAAAAATCATACATTAAGCAACTTGTACAATGGAATGGTTGCAGTATTAAAAGAGAAAAGTATTAAAATTTCACATATTTTGACTGGATTTTGTTAAAATTTGTAGAAGGAGAAAGCCTGATTATTAAATTTCCATCAGAGTCATAAGAAGCTATAAAATTTTGAGTTTAAAAACTCAATGTATGTTTTGTTAATTAATACTTACTTATATACAATATTAACTTTTTGAAGAGAATATGTTCAGAGAAGGGCAACTTAAATGATCAAGTGTCTGGAGAACAACGCTATGAGGAGCTGCTTAAAAAGCTGGTCATGTTTGGCCTACAGAAGAGAAGGCTGAGAGGAGACATGATGAGGGCCATGTATAAATATGTGAGGGAAAGTCATAGGGAGGAGGAAGCAAGCTTGTTTCCTGCAGTCCTGGAAACTAGGGCACGGAGCAATGGTTTCAAACTACAGGAAAGGAGATTCCACCTGAATATGAGGAAGAACTGTGAGAGTTGTTCAACATTGGAACTCTCTGCCCTGGAGTGTGGTGGAGGCTTTTTCTTTAAAGGCTTTTAAATAGTGGCTGTATGGCCATCTGTCAGGGGTGCTTTGAATGTGATATTTCTGATTCTTGGGAGGGGGTTGGACTGGTTGGCCCAATCATATATATATGAGAGAGAGAACTGCACCAAAAGAGTGTTCATCACTCTCTAAGCCCTTTCAATGGAAGCAAGTCACCAGAGCAGTTTAATGCAGTTTTGGAGTCCTTATATAAAAGAATAAAAAGGTCAAAATAATGCATGAGCTCAATCAGCAAATTTTGCTTCAGTTGCAGATTTAATAATAGAATACCTTTATTGTCATTGTACTATTGTACAACAAAATTAAATGACTTCCCCAACACACACCACAACAAACAACACCCCCATTCCTCCACACTATAACCATCACTGCATAGCCCCCAATGCCACATCAATAAGAAACCATGGAGTTCAACATAGCCACAGTTCTAGGATAAAAGCTATCTCTTGGGGTATACTTACTGAGATTTTAACATTATTAACTTTCCCTCTGAGCCCCTGGAGGTACAGTGGGTTAAAGCACTGAGCTGCTGAGCTTGTTGATCGAAAGGTTGCAGGTTCGATTCCGGGGAGCAGCGTGAGCTTCCGCTGTCAGCCCTAGCTTCTGCCAACCTAGCAGTTTGAAAACATGCAAATGTGAGTAGATCAATAGGTACCGCTCCAGCGGGAAGGTAACGGCGCTCCATGCAGTCATGCTGGCCACATGACCTTGGAGATGTCTACGGACAATGCTGGCTCTTCGGCTTAGAAATGGAGATGAGCACCACACCCCAGAGTCAGACATGATTGGACTTAATGTCAGGGGACTACCTTTACCTTAACCTTAACCTTCCCTCTTATCATTATGAGGAGCCACTACACAATATTTTTTAAAAATTACAACAAACCAAAAATTAACAAAGTTGACAAGACAAAATTGGGATATTTATTATTATTATTATTATTATTATTATTATTATTATTATTATTACTTTATTTGTACCCCGCTAGCATCTCCCAAGGGATTCGATGTGGCTTACAATAGGCCGGAGCCCAACACAATACAACAACACAATACATAGCAAATAAAACAGTTAAAGCAGAAAAACAATAGCAATAGCAATACAACAGAACATTATTAAAAACTGAGCCGGCCGGAGTGGGGTACAGGTTAAAAGTGCTGAAGTGTCAGAGGGATATGGGATTAAAATATAAGTGCAGTGTGCGGTAAAGGTGATCTTGACTAGTGGGGTTCCTAATCTGAGAAGGCACGTTGGAACAGCCAGGTTTTATTATTTATTTATTATTATTATTATTACACTTGTATACCGCTAATATCTCAGCCTAAGTCGGCGACTCATTGCGGTTTACAACATCTAAAAACAACAATATTCAATTTAAAAACATAAAAAACACATATAAAATACAGAATTATTGGGCCACCAATAACAATCCAAATGCATCTCGTAACTGGAATCACAATCCAAATTCGTCATCTGTAATTACCAATCCTTAATCATCAAAATTCGTTTCGTCGGATTATCCGAATGCTTGTTCAAACATCCATGTCTTTAGTTTTTTCCGAAACGCCATCAGCGAGGGGGCTGACCTTATCTCTATAGGGAGGGTATTCCAAAGCCGAGGGGCTACCACAGAAAAGGCTCTGTCTCTCATTCCCGCCAGCCGCACCTGTGAAGCTGGTGGGATAGAGAGCAGGGCCTCCCCAGAAGATCTTAGGGTCCTGGCAGGCTGATAGGCTGAGATGCGTTCGGATAGATAAGTTGGGCCAGAACCGTTTAGGGCTTTAAAGGCCAACGCCAGCACCTTGAATTGAGCCCGGTAGCAGATCGGCAGCCAGTGGAGCTGGTACAGCAGAGGAGTTGTGTGCTCCCTGTGCCCCGCTCCTGTTAGTATCATGGCTGCCGCCCGTTGGACTAATTGGAGCTTCCGGACTGTCTTCAAAGGCAACCTCACGTAGAGAGCATTGCAGTAATCAAGGCGGGATGTAACCAGAGCGTGGACTACCATGGCCAAGTCAGACTTCCCAAGGTACGGTCGCAGTTGGCGCACAAGTTTTAACTGTGCGAATGCTCCCCTGGTCACCGCCGAAACCTGGGGTTCCAGGCTCAGCGATGAGTCCAGGATCACACCCAAACTGCGAACCTGCGTCTTCAGGGGGAGTGCGACCCCGTCCAACACAGGTTGTAACCCTATACCCTGTTCGGCCTTACGACTGACCAGGAGTACCTCTGTCTTGTCTGGATTCAATTTCAATTTGTTCGCCCCCATCCAGATCGTCACAGCGGCCAAGCACCGGTTCAGGACCTCGACAGCCTCCTTAGTAGCAGGTGGAAAGGAGTGACAGAGTTGGACATCATCTGCGTACAGATGGCATCGCACTCCGAAACTCCGGATGATCTCGCCCAGCGGCTTCATGTAGATGTTAAACAGCATGGGAGACAGTATTGAACCCTGAGGAACCCCACAAGACAAAGGTTGTGGGGTTGAGCAGGAGTCTCCCAGTAACACCATCTGAGACCGACCCTCGAGGAATGAGTGGAGCCACTGCAGGACAGTGCCTCCAAGACCCATCCCCGCGAGGCGTCCCAGAAGGATACCGTGGTCGACGGTATCGAAGGCCGCTGAGAGGTCGAGCAGCACCAACAGGGACACACTCCCCCTGTCGAGCTCCCGACACAGATCATCCACTAAGGCGACCAAGGCTGTCTCAGTACCATGCCCCGGCCTGAAGCCAGACTGTGCCGGATCCAGAAAATCCGTGTCTACCAAGAATGCCTGGAGTTGTGAGGCCACCACACGTTCCATGACTTTGCCCAAAAAGGGGAGATTGGAAACAGGCCGATAGTTGACGAATTGAGTGGGGTCCAGTGATGGTTTCTTCAACAGCGGTTTTATCACAGCTTGTTTTAAGCTGGCTGGAATTTTGCCCTCCCGGAGGGAGGCATTAACCACCACCTTCACCCACTCGGCCAATCCCCCTCTGGCCTCCTTCAGAAGCCAGGATGGGCAGGGGTCTAGGATGCATGTGGTAGCTCTCATTCCTCCAAGCACCTTGTCCACATCCTCGGATTGAACCAATTGAAATGAATCCATCAAAATCGGACAAGCAGATGCTCGTGTTACATCCTCAGGTACTGCCGTTAATATGGTATCCAGTCCAGAGTGGATCAAAGCGTCTTTGTCTGCAAAGAACTGAGCAAAAGCTTCACAGCGAGCTGCCGAGTCATCAGGGCACCCATCCTGGGTGGTGGGTTTTAATAGGCCTCTGGTTTCAGGTTCTTTCTGAAAACCGCCAAAGTAGGGGCCTGTCTGAGATCTTTCGGGAGGGCATTCCAGAGGCGGGGAGCCACCACAGAGAAGGCCCTGTCCCGCGTCCCCACCAAACGCGCCTGCGACGTGAGCGGGATCACGAGCAGGGCCTCTCCTGATGACCGGAGTGAACGTGTGGGTTCGTAGACTGTGATGCGGTCACGCAGGTAGGGTTGTCCCAAACCGTTCAGGGCTTTGTAGGTAAGCACCTGCACCTTAAATTGGGCTCGGAAAATAAACGGCAGCCAGTGGAGCTCCTTAAACAGGAGGGTTGACCTCTCTCTGTAATGGGCCCCCGTTAACATCCTGGCTGCTGCCCGTTGGACCAATTGGAATTTCCGAGCCATTTTCAAGGGCAGCCCCACGTAGAGTGCATTGCAGTAATCCAGTCTTGAGGTGACTAAGGCATGGACCACCCCAGTCAGATCAGCCTTAGCGAGGTACGGGCACAGCTGGCGCACAAGTCTCTGTTGTGCAAAAGCCCTCCCGACCACCGCCGACGCCTGAGCCTCAAGCGTGAGCGATGAGTCCAGGAGGACTCCCAAGCTGCAGACCTGTGGCTTCAGGGGGAGTGTAACCCCATCCAACACAGGTTGCCACCCTATACCCCGGTCTGGTTTGCGATCGACCAGGAGGACCTCTGCCTTGTCGGGATTGATCTTCAGCTTGTTCGTCCTCATCCAGATGGACACAGCGGCCAGGCACTCGTCTAGCACCAAAGAGGCCTCCTTGGAATTAGGTGGAAAAGAGTAGTAGAGTTGTGCGTCATCTGCGTAGAGATGGCACCCAACTCCAAAACTCCGGATGACCTCTCCCAGCGGTTTCATGTAGATGTTAAAAAGCATGGGAGATAAAATAGAGCCTTGCAGGACCCCACAGGTCAAAGGCCAGGGGTCCGAGCAGGCATCTCCCAGCTTCACCATCTGGGTCATCCCTCCAGGAAGGACCGGAGCCACGACAGAACCGTGCCCCCAAGACCCATCCCAGAGAACCGACCCAGAAGGATACCATGATCGATGGTATCGAAAGCCGCTGAGATGTCCAAGAGGACCAGCAGGGTTACACTCCCCCTGTCCAGTCCTCTACGGAGGTCATCCACCAAGGCGACCAAGGCTGTCTCGGTGCATGACCAGTCCTGAAACCAGACTGTGCCCGATCCAGGTAATTGATGTCATCCAGGAAGCCCTGGAGCTGGAGGGCGACCACCCGCTCCGGCACCTTACCCAAAAAAGGAAGGTTGGAGATCGGTCTGTAATTGTTCAGCACCGTAGAGTCAAGGGACGACTTTTTTAGGAGTGGACGAACCACAGCCTGTTTCAAGTTAGATGGAAAAATCCCTTGCTCCAACGATGCATTAATGATCAACACAAACCAATCAACGAACCCCTCCTTGGCAGATTTAATGAGCCAGGATGGGCAAGGGTCTAGAGCCGAAGTGGTCACCCTCACAGCCCCAAGAACCTCCTTCACGGTCTCAGGAAGAACAAGCCGAAAAGAATCCCACAAAATTGGACAAGCAGATGCCTCAGTCACCTCCTCTGGCACTGCGATGAAATTGGAGTCGAGCTCAAGACGTATCTGGGCAACCTTGCCTGCAAAATGGTGTGCGAAATCGCAACACCGAGCTGCTGGGTCGTCAGAGATCTCGTCCACCACAGGTGGGTGAAGGAGCTCCCCGACAACCCGAAACAGCTCTGATAACCTATTTGCTGCAGACGCTATCCGGGCGGTCGTGAAAGATTTCCTGGCCGCCCGTATAGCCACTGAGTATACCTTATGAGAGGCCTTAGCCCGTGCTTGATCAGACACGTCCCGAGATTTCCTCCACTTGCGCTCTAGCCCCCTTCTCGTGTGCTTCATCGCAGCCAACTCCTCGGTAAACCAAGGAGACGGCCTGTCATGACGCAACGAGACGGGGCGTTCGGGAGCGATCGTGTCTATCGCCCTGGACATCTCCCTATTGTAAAGATCAACCAAGGCGTCAACAGGATCACCAGGTTCCATGGCAGGAAGAACCCCAAGATTCCTCAGGAATCCATCCGGATCCATCAGTCTCCTGGGGCGGACCATCTTAATTTGTCCTCCACCCCTGCGAAGGTCGGGGGTCGCAGCAAGCCTAAAGCTGACCAGATAGTGATCAGACCATGACACTGGAAGGATGTTTTGTTCTTCCACTCTGATCATTCCACTATCCGCCACAAAAACTAGGTCAAGAGTATATCCAGCCTGATGGGTGGGTCCTGATATAATTTGTGACAGTCCTATGGTTGTCATGGCGGCCATAAAATCCTGAGCTGCGCCAGACAAAGAGGTCTCAGCATAAATGTTAAAATCTCCCAATACCACCAAGCGCTGGGAGACCAGGGCCAAATTAGAGACCACCTCTGCTAGCTCAGACAGGGAAACTACTGGGTCGCGGGGTGGGCGGTACACCAGCAGAAACCCCACGCTGTCACGGTTCCCCACCCTCAGGTGGACACACTCAAACCCAGGAGCTTGCGGTACAGCGCATCTGATCACGGCGATGGATTGCCGAAAGACCACTGCGACCCCTCCTCCCCGCCCCCCTTGTCTGGCCTGCTGATGCACCCCGAAACCCGGTGGGCACAGCTGGGTGAGATTTACTCCCCCCAGCTCATCCAGCCAGGTTTCCGTGATGCATGCCAGATCTGCTCTCTCATCCAGAATCAGGTCCTGAATGGCAGAGGTCTTACCATTAACGGATCTGGCATTGATCAGCAGGACCTTAAGACCAAGGGGACTGCCATGGCGCCTACCACTTCCTACCTTCTCCAGGGTCCCAAGAACTCTGTTGCGCTTCTCCCTGGGATAATGGTGACCCACGAGTCTCCTCCCCCACACTACTTGGATGGCGCCCACCTCCTCAGCCCCCCCCACCTGGTTAGAACCTGTGGCTAGTCAACTCTCGGAAGAGGTAAGGCTGGAGTATAATCTCCCTTGGATGTTAGGTAGGGATGCTTCCGATGATGGAGTGGATGGAGAATCAGCAAATGAGCTAAGTGGACTGAATAGGGGAAGTGTCTTTGGGCAAGAAAGAGTGGCTGATTGTGAAGGGACAACTGGGGCAGATGGGGTCTCGAGTTGTAAAGGGACAACTGGAACAGATGGGGTCTCGAATTGGTACAAACCAGGAGAAGAAATCCTAAAGCATAAGCAAGGATGTTCTTAGGTGTCTTGCTATTGTTCCAGTATCACAGGTATTCTAGTAGTAGCTATGAGGAAGTAATTTGTGATTCCTGGAATCTGCATATGTTTACTAGTTGTATTTTTGACTAGAAATATACTCCCCAAGTTCCCTATCAGATCAGTCATGGACTACATCAAATAGCTAAATCAGGAGTGCCAAAGTGTAGCCTGCTGGGTACATGCAGCCTCCAATATTTTTTATGGTTCCCACATTCAACAGTTCTCCTTAAAGTATTTTCCCTCCCAGATTGTCATAAAGGTTTGCTTTTTAAAAAATCAGCCATAAACTAAATGCTATGGTGTTGATGATCTGAAGATTTTCATGTATTTAGCTGCCACTGGAACAATCATTAATGAGCAGTCAATAACACAGTCAGTAATCATACTAATTAAAGTCACTTGAAATACATTTAAATTCAGCTATATAAAAATATAACCATAATAACAATCAAGGATGAATTTCTTAATAATGTGGAGATACATTTATTTGTTAGGAATTAAATCAATCTTTTCAAATACTCAAGTATGAATAGAAGTTATTTTTAATGACAGAGGAGTTAATTATTAATGATAAAATTTAAATATGAAACCCAAATAGCAAAATATCTCACATTTATTGTTTCTTTTAAGATCTGATAAGGACTGTCTCTTATCTATTTATGAATTTTGAAAGTGTGCCTCTCACACTTGTCCAGCCTGAAATATGGCCCCTGGCCCCAAAGGGATGCATACCCCCATAATCAAATAGAGTGGAGAAATAAACTGGAAGAAAAAAAATGATTCTTATCCATATGTATTGTGACTGAACAGAATTTTAAAATACAGAATATTAAACATGTAAACATGTATAGTGTCTAGATCAATGAAAGGACTTGTGCAACTTTATCCTACTTTGATCAGACCTCACCTTCAATACTGTGTCCAGCTCTAGGTGCCAGAGTTCAAGAAGGATTTTGATAAGCTTGAACATGTCCAGAGGAAAGCAACCATAATTTCACTCTTCATAATGCTCTATGATTTAAAGATTTCTTTAAAAAAATTCTGCACAGCTACACAGTTTTGAAGTATTTTGTACCAAACAACACTCTCACTCTAATCGTATGGCCAAAATATTTGCCCCATTTTAACATACAATGCACATAGGATTTGAGGGAGGAAAGTCTGATTTCGACAAAATTTTACAAGAAATAAACAACTATCCAAAATCTATGCCCTGCTACTAAACCTACCCGTGGAAGATGGGTATATGAAATAATGTATGCTAAAATGGGCCTTGTCAGAATGATTTGATTCTGCATTCCTGTAAGGCAGAGGGCTGAACTGGAAGGGCCTTGTGGTCTCTTTCAGTTCTATGACACCATGTTTCTTATTTTCACATGGAACATAATTTATGATTACAATACTTGTAGCAATCATAGCAGAGGGGAAAGAAGTCTCATTATATCACTCAATAGGAAAGTGACAGTCTTCTGGTAAGAATCCAGAGTTTTCAGCTCTTGACCTGACTTTGCGCCACAGTAAACAAAATTGGGGGATGCTCCAAAGTTTGGAGAAAACTCCAGAGTATATTGGAGCTTTGTAGATAATCCAGTCTGATCCATTACCCACATGCACACTATCACCCTTTCTTTGAACTAATCACTGCAGGAAAGAGATGGGTCATTATTGTGTCACCAACACTCTTTGTGAGTGTCTGGCAATTATGGTTATTTCTGCTGATGCCAGAATGGGATGCCCATACAATCAACAAGATGAAAGGAGTAACTCTGCCCTCTCCTTGTTGATCATGCAGGCATGATCCTGATGGCCAGATACTCTCAGGGATGTCTGTTACTGATGAGGAGCAGTGACAATGAAACACGGACAAGGGAATGTGCTGATGCAGTCTCAGCCTAGCTGGACATGGATGCATGTGGGTCAATCTGGGGCTAGTGTAGATGTGGCCATCATTAACTTTTGTTGTTGTTCATTCGTTCAGTCGTTTCTGACTTTTTGTGACCTCATGGACCAGCCCACGCCAGAGCTCCCTGTCGGCCGTCACCTCCCCCAGCTCCTTCAGAGTCAAGCCGGTCACGTCAAGGATGCCATCCATCTTGCCTTTGGTCAGCCCCTCTTCCTTTTTCCTTCCATTTTCCCCAGCACAATTGTCTTCTCTAAGCTTTCCTGTCACCTCATGATGTGGCCAAAGTACTTCAACTTTTAACTTTTAGTGAGAAGAAATCTTTCAAATCACAGTGATGTTATGATTTGATTGAATGACAATACCAACATACTATATATTAATAGTGAACTGTGCCTTAGACATTGAAACATACTGTAGGCCCATTCACTCTAAACAATATAGCAGTATATGCCATTTAAATATAGAATCCACTGCTTCTTAAGGAGACTACTTGGAACAAGCAGTGAAAGCAGAACTTGGGGTCTCTTCTATCCACTGGCAGGTTTTGATAAATGTTTTTAATTACTGGCTAAGGATTCTTCAGATGGACCCAAGGAGACAGCCTAAACTTGGCCAAGAAGAACAGTTAGATCTGCAGTAACCTAATCTTTGGGTATTCCAGCTTTACCAACTAATGTACCAGCTAGGCTTTTCCATTGACTTTCCCTAGGTCATTCAGCCCACGAAACAGTCAAACTAAGAGTTCTGGATATCAGTGCACAAACAGACATAGCTTTACTAGCTGGGTTCAAATCTCTAAAGTTTAAACTGGTTAGCCAAAAAACAAAACAACATTTGGCACAAAAAAGGACCTTAGGATGAACCTCACACCTTACCACGAAAGAACATGCATCTGTGGTGCACCAGCCATAGAGGATATTGTGCATATTATGTTTGATAGTTGTATATAGGCCAAGGTGAGATCTCAATATTTACAACCGCTTTGGGTCAGAACAACCAACTGGGACCTGATTGTCAAAATGTCTTACATTTTTTCTGGGGATAATCTACACTTAGTTTGCTACATAGCCAAATTCATTATAAAAGCTGTCCATCTGAAAGATCTATTTATCTTGCAAAATGGGGTCCCTTGTCATAGTCATGAACTTATCTAAATTCTCCAACTGACTCTTCATCACTCGACATTCTACTCCCCCTGTTCCCCCTGGTCAGTGGACTAATCAATAAACAGATCTACCTACATAACCCTGGAGCTTGTAATTTGTTGAGGCCATTGTGCTCAAACCTTGAGAACTCTAATTGCCCCTCCTTAAAATGCCAGTATTAGAATTTCCATGGCAATTAAATGAAATATAGAGTAATAACAGTATTATGTGAATGGGACTAGATGGTATGCTTGGTGCCCAAATACATTATTCCTTATAGTGATGAAAGACCACTGTTTGCCACCCCATTTGCTTCTACTCAAGTGAGCATCTTATATTTTTTCCTGTGCATTCTGATGCATGACCTAATAATCCCACATTTTGACTTGTTAAAATTAAACTAAACAACAGTGTCTATATTACTTCCCCACATTGTTGTTGTTCAAAATTACTTTAATCTATTACTCTATTTTAAAACCTGTTTCGGGTTTTTTACTGTGCTGTATTGTATTTTTTAAAAGGGCTTGGCCTCATGTTAGGCTCCCTGAGTCCCCATTGGGGAGATGGTGGTGGGGTATTAATAAAGATAAAGATGATGATGATGATGATGATGATGATGATGATGATGATGACGATGAATATTATTATTATTGGTGAAATCCAGTGAGAAGGAATGTAATGTGGGTGGAGGTGAGTAGAAAGGATGGATGAAGAGGTGCTTTGAAGAGACTTGCTTCTGAATAGTTTAAAAAGTAGAGCTTGTGCCACATGACTCTTTGTTGTTAGTCCATTTGTCATACATGTCATTAGTAAATCAGGGTTACAGATTGCTCTCAACAGATTTCCTAGAAAATTACAATAGACAGATAATATCTCACACATCAAAAGTGTTGCAAACAACAGAATAACTGTTAATATGTTGTAAAACAGTACTCATTTCACATTTTTAATATTAGTTGGCCAATTAAGGGTTTTATCTTGTTTACATTGCAACTATAAACACCTGAACTGTGTGACATAATTATGATTAACCAAATGATCATTTACAGACATTGTTTCCATAGATCCGTGGCGCTCAGATAAATTCCTAGTATCAGAATGTGGAAAATCAATAGCATAAATGAATAATGCTCCTCACTTCATTTGCAAACCATATATGTTACTGATTTTTTTTTAAAAAAAAAGATCAACCATGACAAAACATATTAGATTTTTAAAAAAAATCTTTCAAGGATCAGAAGATCATTTTTCTACTCCACTATAGATAACAGATGGTCTAAACTCATACTTCATAATTTACAGATATACATGGTTGAATAACTTAGAAATTGTTTATTTATCTTTGTCTTTAGTCCTCTGTAGGATTTATTTGTGCAGCAGTCAATGCAAGAACAAAGACTACAAGGTCAGATGTTTAGTTCCATCTTGAGTATATGTAGCTCTTCCAACATCACTAGTGGAGAAATGTTTTATTCATACGGGGTGGGTACCCAAACAGCTTAGTGCCTATATTTCCTGATCTCAGAACATAACTACTTCACAAATTCTTCTAAAGAATACAAATGTTGGAATGCACTAAAATGTCAGTCCTTTTGTTATCTTAAACAGCATCAAGTGACTGACTGTACCTCTAGCCTTCTTCAGTGCTGAAGGGCAGAAGTCTCTTCAGTCAAAAGAACTAGAAGTCAAGAATGGAACTGAGGCTTCATCACCATATTTGTTTGCTAGTTTATTTATATGTTTTGATCACACAAACATATTTTTCTGAGATCAATGTCAATCCTGACTGTACTCAAATCTAAATAAAAATATCTTGACACCTGATTTGGGGAAGGAAAAGGTTACTACTTCATTGGTTACACTGCATAGGTCTGGATCAGACATGAACATGCTGGATTTATTTTGTTAGTTCTTCCTATAATGTGATATTATAAGAAAGCGGAAAACCCTATCCAACTTTCAGGTAAAACTGAAGTGACAGATGTGGGACTCCAACTGGACAGAAAACATTACATGGTTCCCCTGCTGCTAGGGTTGAGGATACATGCTTCACTTACCCTGGTCCTCCCACACCACGGTCCCATTTGGAAACCCCCATCAGCCAAATATCATGGATACAGCTACCCCATTCCTCAGTCAACTGGATCTAGACCAAAAACATCCAAAGTATTGACATATAAATTATAAAAGTGTTTACATATACATTATAAATTAGAGTATAAATAACATACTGTACGATAGGAAGAGGCTAGGGAGAATTGGTGTTGGTTTCAGCACTTCTTAGAATGCCCTCTCTTTCACAAGGCCTCACCCAGCAGTCAACCAAGACACCCCTGATTGGGTGATCTTCCTGTGAATCCCCAGATCCCTTGAAACTTCTGAGAAAGAGAAGGAAATGCTGGTGCAAGGGGAAATTGGCATCCAATTCATTCCTGCCTGACTCTATGAGCTGCAAAATGAATTCCCCATTAAGTCTGTACACTATTCTCTCAAGCCAGAATACAGGCAAAAAACTGTTGAAATGGGTTCCATTTTCTCTGAATCAAGAAAGCAATGGAATCCACTGTATTGTACAATTTTCTCTTAGCCCATGTCTGCCTCCATGGAGGGAGAATGGGAAGAACAATGTTTAAAAGCTCTCAAATGTGGTCAGTTGAGAGCTTGAAATCTACATTCAAGCAAGTTCTGGTGGGGGAGGGGGCAGCCTAAAGTTATATAATAGTCATCTAGTGATGGTGTTTACTAGGCCTGGGTAACAACGGAAAAATTTGTTTCTAAAATCGATTCGTTTTTTGGGGTTTTTGCGTTTCGATATTTAAAAGAATTCCGAAATTTTTCTTTTAAAAAGTTCGATATTTACGAAATTTCGTAAATGTTAAAAAAATTACGAAACATTAACGAAACAAATACGAAACAATAACGAATCGATTCGTTAATGGTGGACGCGACCGCGCAATACGCTAAAAAACCTCCAAATGGGACAGGGGGAACTTCTGAAGCTTCCCTCTCCCTCTGTGGTTGACTGTTGGTGTGATATTATATTTTTTTTTCACTAATTAAACAAAAAACAACTATAAAACTTGCCCCAGACATGCGGAAATAATAACGAAACAACCTCAAACCGATAACAAAATGAATACATAACAAATCCGAAGCATTTACGAAACGAATTTAAAAATTCGTTTCGTTTTTAAGTTGCTCCAGAATGGTTCGTTATCACTTCGTTATAAAAAAAATAACGAATTTTTAACGAATTACGAATTAACGAAACGAAACCGCCCAGCCCTAGTGTTTACATATCAAAGGCATGGGAGGAGGTCAACCGATTTTGGATTTATTTTGCTAGTTCTTCCCATAATGACTCACAGAGACTCCTTTTCAGTCTACTTTTGCACTACTTTTGCACTATGTCTCAGCCAGGCTATGGTTCTGTATTCTCTGAAGAACCAAACCTTCACTTATGCCTGGATTGAAAATGTTGAGGAGATTTCCCTAGGTGTGAGTGACACACTGCAGACTAAATTAGATGTGCTGACAAGGGTTGGGGATTTGCATAAGTTTGTTTCATGAGCAAGAATGGGAAGTCAAGGAGGAGCTCTGTGGTCAGAGGAAAGCAAAGCTGATCTGAAATTAGAAACAGAAATGGAGTGGAGAATAAGTCTTAAACAAAAACAATATGTGGTTTGTGCTTGTTGTGTGGACATAATTTTTGTTTTAGAGACATATCTTTCAATTGAAACTGAATTCTATTGAACCTTAATTTTCAATTCCATGACTTTGTGGGTCATGGGTCAACATGTCTTAAAACAGCAGGCCAATAAAAAACAGAATACAAAGAAAAAGCAAGAGCAGTAAAGACCAGTGTCCTGAATAATTTGTACACATAGGACAAGTATTAAATGTGCTGCCCTATTTAATAGTGGCTGAGAAGTCACACTTCGCTTGGCACAGCATGATACAAGAATATTTTGCAAATGTAAGGGAGGAAAATTATTCTGGGGGCAAATTGTTGGATACTGCTATAAATCTATACCATATAAGTGATTGATTATAAAGCAGCCAGAAGTACAGAAAAGAAAATTGTTTTCTCAGAGTTTTCATTAATACCCCAGAAGCTTGTTCTTTTAAAAAACAGATGAAATGTAGAAATCCCAGATAATAACTGTAATGGGAAATTGGCTTACATCAATAAGTGTTTTAGCAACTCTTGCAAGAAATATGTCATAGACTAAATGATTACAGGCCTTTCATACATTATACTTATTTCTCTATGACAATAATGTCCAAAATACCAAGTTTAACATCAACACAAATTATGATCTACATTACAACCTATAACCAAATCAACAAAATTACAAAATCTTGATATATTATATATATTATGTTGATGAAATGTCCAGAAAATCAAACAACAGTATTGAACTAATAATATTCATATATATCTCACAATGCTTCAATATGATTTTTATAAGCTTCTTAACGGAGACCAAGAAGCATTCTCAAAAATCATGCTTTAGAAAAACCATTTTAAATAAATACTTTCTACAAGTCAGAACATTATTTTTTTATATATTGTATCAGGAGAGAACCAAACAGTTATATTTTATTTTATTTTATTTAAAAAAAACAAAGTTTGAAAACTTGGCATTCTATGAAAAGTCCTTTGACCA
The DNA here is from genome assembly GCF_037176765.1 of Anolis sagrei. Lineage (NCBI taxonomy): Eukaryota > Metazoa > Chordata > Lepidosauria > Squamata > Anolidae > Anolis > Anolis sagrei. The sequence continues at coordinate 57,890,821 of NC_090023.1, read as the reverse complement.
GTAGCTGGTCACTTGGAGTGCCTCTGGTGTTGCTATAAGAAGGTCCTCCATTGTTCATGTGGTGGGGCTCAGGCTGCATTGTAATAGGTGGTCTGTGGTTTGCTCTTCTCCACTTTGTGGCCCCATATCTTAGAGTTGGCTCTGCATCTTGTGGTGCCAGAGTGCAGTATGTTCAGTGCCTTCCAAGTTGCCCAGTTTTTTGTGTGCCCAGGAGGGAGTCTCTCATTTGGTATCAAACTACAATGGCTTCAAACTACAAGAGAGGAGATTCCATCTGAACACAAGGAAGAACTTCCTGATTGTGAGAGCTGTTCAGCAGTGGAACTCTCTGCCCCTGAGTGTGGTGGAGGCTCCTTCTTTGGAAGCTTTTAAACAGAGGCTGGATGGCCATCTGTCAGGGGTGATTTGAATGCAATATTCCTGCTTCTTGGCAGTAGGTTGGACTGGATGTCCCATGAGGTCTCTTCCAACTCTTTGATTCTATCATTCTATGATCAGCCAATGATTGAGGTTCTTGGTTTTAGCCTGCCACTTTTGGACGCTCACTTGCTCGGGTGTTCCAGTGAGAGTCCAAAAGTAGCAAGCTAAAACCCAGAACCTCAATCAGTGGCTGATATCAAATGAGAAACTCCCTCCTGGGCACAGAGAAGACTGGGCAACTTGGAAGTTTGAACAAGTACCAGGAAACAAAGCTTTTCTCAAGAATATTCCAAAGTTCCTAGATAAGATTAAGTTCACTATATCTGTATACAGAGCACACACTTCTGGTTTTAAGTTTTATTACAAAAATCTGAACCTGAACTAATAGCTGGATATTTCTCTAAAACAGTTCTTTATTAACACAATATATATATATATATTTGAGTGTGTGTTGGAGTGTTCTGTATTTCAGATTTTTTAATGGGGGGGGGGGGATGTTTGCATATAAATAATGAGATATCTTGAAGATTGGATCCAAGTCCAAACAGAAAGACACCTGTGTTTCATATACATCTTACACACAGACATTGAGGATATTTTTGATAATTTTATGTATGAAACAAAGTTTGTGTACATTGAACCATCAGAAAGCAAAGATGTTACTCTCTCAGCCACCCATGTGGACAATTATGTTGTATTTCAGATTCTGGAATTCTGGATAAAAGATAGTCAATCTACATTTGTAAATATTTATACATTTGTAATTAATTTCTCCAACTCTTGCTCTTCTCCAGTGCCATTCCTCAAAAAACAAAAACAAAACAAAAACAGTGTGTTGCTCTAAAAACTCAATGGCGCTTTTCATGCCCTTAATTACTTCTATTATATTACAGGCTTTGTTCATTTGTTTGTTAGATGAAAACAGACTTCATGTGAAGAGAGAAATCAGCAAGGTCTCTTCCTCCTCACTACACCTTGGTATTAATTTAACATGCTGCTGCTTCCATCTGTGAGCCAACCTGGTTCCGTGATTCACCTCCAAAAATTGTAAAAGAAACCATGCTAAGCAGGTGAACAGAAATATTGCACATCAGTTTGGGTGTGTAGTGAAGAATAGAGGACCCCATGCCATCCCTCCACACTGTAAGCCCTACCATCGTCCTATTGAATCTGAAATGGGCTATTACAGAATATCAGTATTCAGTACTTGTTAGAACAGACTTACTCTTACAGATGTGATTTATTGTGTAGGTTATATAACTAGAAAGGAACGATTCAATAAATGCCAAAGCCTTCATGTAGTGACTAGATATTTCTCAAATTAATTTTAGACTGTGTTCTTCAACAAGACAGTATCTATCATAAATTTTCAAGGAGAAACAGCACTTTTTTCTTCCAGCTCTGGGTGTCTTTTGTTTGTTTCTATATTTCTGTGTTTACAGTTCATATTTAATTTATGTAACCATAATCTTTATCCAGATAACGAGACAACAATGACAACAACAACAATCCTTTATTTCTATACCACCCTATCTTCCTGAAGGGACTCAGGGTGATCTCCAACATATAAGGCAAAACATTCAATTGCCGAAAAGAAAAACCATACAGACAATTACATCAAGATAAGTATCTTCTACAATATGACATGACTTTTCAATAACTTTAAAGCATAGGTTCTTTTTATTGCAATTTCCTGTGTAAGAGGGTATATCAGATTACAGAAAAACATTTAGACATACAGACATACAGATTCTATGCAACTACATTGGAATTACAACTACATTGGTTAACAAGCAAACAAAGGAGAATTACATTTTCACTCATCATTCACACTACATGTGCACACATTCATCCTCATGCACTAAAATATTACCATATCATTTTCTCCCTCCTTGGAGAAGCACCTGTTAGGCCAGACCTTGCTTTCCTGCAGCCTGCCAATGCATAGTTCTGTAACGCCATAACTTCAAAACGCCAAAATGCCAAACTTCTTTCCTAAGAACATTGCCAAGTACCAGATCTCTATTTTCCATACAATAGAACCTGACTCCCTGCACAAAATCTAAGACTCCAAAGCACACTTCTTCCTCTTCCCTTGAGAAAGAAGGACAAAGTGACCAGACTGCTCCCTTGCAAATCTGCCGCTCCATGGTTCACTATCTCTCTCCTTCCCAGGGAGCAGAGCATAATGGGCGAACAGCATCTCTGGCTGTCATACTTTGAGTATTATATTTGAGTATAACCAAATATTCCTATAAAAGACTCAGTCTAATAATACTCAATGTAGTCCCAAAGTTTTAAATGAATTATAGACATCTTCCATCCTGGCTCTATCTCAGTTTCCTGGCCAGCTGCTGATCTTCTTGATTGGTGTTGAACAGAACATTCCTGTTATCACTGCCCCAATTCTTATCAGAGTTTACTTTTCAGATCTCATTAGCAACTTTTAATTACAGTCCAGAAAGCAGGTTGTTAGTTATTGTAGGCCTTAATATTTTACTGGTGTCTCCAAAATTATTAGCTCCATTCATCCTTCCATTCTTCCATTCATTCCCACATATCATATTATATTCACATTTATCAAATCTGCACATTGAATTTCTTATTAAAACACAACCTAATTTAACTTAACGAAATGACAACTAAAACATCATAAAATATAAACATCCTGCTGAGACAGACTAAAATTTAAAAAAAATAAAAACCCATTTCAACATCTTTCTCCCCAAGCACTTCTGATGACTTGGGATAAATTGGCTGTACCAAATGGGGGACAGCCACACTAGCCAGTTGGAAGTGATCTCTCCATATCCTTGGGACAGGTCATTTCCAACTGGCTAGATTTATTAAGTGGGATCGCCAGACTGAAGAACTTTCTAGGTAATCCTGATAAAGTGCCAAGCTAAAGACATTGTTTATTACTAGCATAGGAGGAGAAGGTGGAGGTTGTGGGGTTTCAGGTTTCTTAATAACACCTTTTACTCTTCCCTCAGGTGACTGTGGTCCATTTTAGAGAAAGGGATTCAAGTCATCTGGAATATCTAGGGTTTGTTGACTTGTCTTAGAGCAAGAATTGGAGAGTGTGATTGGACTGTCAGAAATAATTATACAGGCTCCTGATTCAATTTTGTGATCGTCAACACTTTTCTTCTTGGCATTACAACTTAATGAGGATGGTTTGGGTACTTGAGAGGCTTCCTTTTCCCTTGATTTTTCCTTCTCTGAGGGGCAAAAGCTCACTCTAGACTTGGTCTCTTGGATTTGTGTAAAGTAACGTGGTGTGTAAAGTAACGTGTGAAGTCGTGGTTATGGAGACAGGCTTTCGAAGAATGAGACAATGATCTGGATGGAAGACGGTGTATATTTGATTTTAGTATGACGACTGACCACTGTAGTTTTAAATATATGTGCTTTTTAAATGTTTTATTGTAATGTGTATTTTGATATTTTACCGATTGTATGTGTTCTTATGGTTGGAAACCGGGCTGAGTCCCTCTTATGAGGTGAGAAGCTCGGTATATAAAACTTTGAAATAAATAAATAAATAAATAACCAAAGAAGGCAGGTGACCGATACAATGAGTGAAGCTGCTGGAAAGTCCCAGATTGTGAAGCTGGCTGTTCTCCTTGGCTTGTTCTGGGACCCTCCTGTATTTTTGTCAGTCTCTAAGGGACAAAGAAGCACCATAGACAGTCTTCTGAGGCTGAGCACACGCAGGAAGTGGTGATTTCTGGGCCACTTTAGCAATTGAACATGGTTAGTGCTCTTGATCCTTTGGAAGGAGGGTGCCACGAGGACTCATTGGAGGCCCAATCTGCTTGAAGGTATAGCTCTCCAAATGGCTGGGATTGTAACTCCTAGGTGTTTGAGAAAAATAAGACCCTGGGTGGATTGGGGACTCATCAGTTCCAGGAGTGTCAAAGTTTTTGCAGGCCAGCAATGAATGTGGTCTTTCTGACTGTTTAAAACTTGGATGATACAGGAACATTTGCTCCTGGGATATTAGTGGGTAGGAGGTGACTGGGTAGCATGCAGATGACCTATTTTGATTAATTAAGGATGGAGGATGTGCCAACGGGCTGCCAGGAGAAGGTAGCTTAGACCAAGAATGTTTGCCAAAACTGTTCCCATCCATTTCAGAGATGTTTTTATGACTGCTACACATGCTAGAGTAGTTTCCTTCCAGAAAGGAAGCAGTTTGTCCTGTTTGGCATTTTTCAAAGGACTTCTGATAAGGGGGAAAGCCAGTCGAGCTCGTGGCTGCATCTTTGGGCCTTGGAGATAATTGTGGCAAACTGATTTCATCAGCTGCTGCTTTTTTAGATATAGAACTACCATGACCAGAGTTCTTAGTACAGTTCAAGTGTTCTGATGGAGGTTCAGCCCATTCCATGCCAAGCAGTGGCTTCGGAGCACTTTCTGTTACCATTTCCAAATCTAGGGAGATTTTGAGACTATAACCAGAATCAGCACTGTAAACATTGTGCCGGTAAATGTGCTTGGGCATTGCCAAGGGAGGGAAACCTATGGGTGCTCGGGAAGACTGCTGTGCCATATAGCTGTGGTTCCAGCCCTGTGGGACATAGCCTGGATAGCCCATATAGCCAGCCCACCTCTCCTGAAACTACAGCAAACTACAGACCACCCGCTGCAATGCAACCTGAGCCCTGCAACATGCACAATGGAGGACCGTCTTGCAGCAACACCAGAGGCACTCCAAGTGGCCAGCTCCTGGTCAAAGGACATTTTAATCAACTACCAAGCTTGCAAACTGTGTGTTCTGTTTGTTTGTTTGTTTGTTTGTTTGTTTGTTTGTTTGTTAAAAATGCAATGCAACTGTTTGGTCTGCTCCTGACACGATAAATAAATACCTCTCCTGAATATTAAATGCATCACTCGTTGCTCTTCTCAGAACAGGAGTTTTATTCATAATTAGAAATAATATATTTTTGCTGATGCAGAAAATTTTATATTTTCTTATCTTAAATGAGAATTAGCTCAGGAACACTACAATACTGTTAGAATTGTCAACTGAAATAAGGAGCTATCAATTCAGTCCTTGCATAAAAGAGCAAATTTCAGTTGTATTGGAGTATGACAATCAACACATACCGAGATTTCCTATGAATCCATTAAAGCAGTGATTCACAACCTTTGGTCTTCCAGGTGTTTTTGGACTTCAGTTCCCACAATTCCTAACACCTAGTAAGCTGGCTTGGATTTCAGGGAGTCGAAGTCCAAAACAACTGGAAGACCAAACAAAGGTTGGGAACCACTGCATTAAAGAGACAGGAACTTTATCCCTTGCTTCATCTGACAACCTAACATAATAGTTTGCTATAACTTGCAATTTCCAAATAGTGTTTTACTTAATGTTGTTACAATCCTGTTAACTTCTATGATATATGCAGACAACAGATTTTATCACATCGTGGCAAACTGGCACAGTAGCAGCACTGTCACCTTTGGTGGCAGCTCTTATTGAATTACACAATTGCCAATTCTCTGCAGTGAAGTCCATCTATAGCCTTGATCAGACCATGATACCAGGACTTACCTTGTGCAATGACTGCAATGTGACTTAAAATTAAAAAATAAAGAAGGAGGTAAGTGGCACAGTGGAAGTGCAGATTTATGCTGCTCTTCCACAGTGGAAATGAAGATTTATGCTACCCTTTGTATAGCTGAGGTGTCATAATCGTATGCCATCAGTGGCTATGTGATGCCAACAGTCATCTTGACAGCAAGTTACTGCCATAGGAGTTACAATTCTTATGCTATCATGCTTGTCATCAAGTTTTTTTGGGGTGTAATAAAGCTATAATTAATTTTAAAAGTTAAAAAAAATTCATAGTAAATATCTATGGCCCGAGTTTTTCCCATCACTCATATCCTCCTTCTAAGAAGGATATGAGTGATGGGTACACACTGATTCTTCATTATTATTTGTCTTTTATCAAATGTCTTTGTAAGTCTATCTGATAAATCACATTGTTCAGGAACCATGGAACATACTCTCTAATATAAAAGTGTAAATAACAATAACAACTATAAATTTTGCTGTTGTCATCACTATAATGAATCCAAAAAACGACCAATGCAGCAGAATTACAATGAAGAATTTATTAGCAATAAACCTTGCAAATATGGTAATGTTATTAGTGCAGCAAAACGTAAAATGCTCATTCTATAGAGGACTAAATTAGACAGAATTATTTTCAGGAGGAAATTAAATAAATGTATTTTTTTTCTTGAGATTAGATTTATCTAGACTCAGTGATATAAATAATGAATATATGACCACTGAAGTTTTACGTCCTAATTCTGAGCATGTTTTTAAAAGTGATTTCCATTGAGCTCAACAGGATTTATTTTGAAGAAAATGTCAATTGGATTGTAGCTAATTTCATTTTTAATGTCATTATTTGGAAAACATGTTTTACTAAGACAGTATTAAGCTAAATTTATTTTGCATATATAGATCTCAACTACTCCAAGGTCATTATATTTTAAATTAGAATTATGGCCAGAATCAAACTGAGTATTTAAGCTGGATCATAATGCTTCCAAAATTATTGATGTTTCCCTTCTGTACCTGAAAACTTATTCTGGGGAGCACAGTTTTAGTGTTCAGAGGAGACCAGCAAGACATAGAATTCTGCCAGAAGCAATGTAATACAATACGATCATATACTCAAATAGATCTTGGTAAGAGCTTCTACACCAGCATTCCTTCTGCCTGCTTTCTGAACTATAAGGACTTCTGGCTGAGACCAGCTGTATCAACACACTAAGCACAGCTCTTTATAACTATGTGTTAAGTGTTGCTGTATTAATGTTTCATAATTTGTATTTTGTACTTTTATATCTTTTTTGTCCTCAACCTTTATGCAACAAGACGTAGTATAGAGGTCATCTTAACTCCTATAAGGTGGCAATATGTGCAACAAAGAAAGCTTTCTTCTCTGCACCCATTATGTCTGCAGATTCATGTCCAGCTTAGCTGTTCAGTGGCGAGAGGCTTAATCCAGGTGCCCTCCCCTCTGAACCCATTTTTAGAACCTTCAGTAGCTCACTGTGATGCTTTTAACAACATTTTTTGCAGATAAAATCTCTTGCATAAGAGCCAAGTTAGTCTATCATTGGACTAGAAGCCAGCAATGAGGTTTCCAGCAACTTTGTGAGTGGAATTACACTGTATCAGTTTCAATTGATGAGTACTATGGATGTTATAGAACTCTATTATAGAACTCCAGTATGCTGATGACAGCATCATCTGTGCACATTCAGAAAAAGACCTACAAACCACTCTAAACACCTTCGCAGAAGCATACGAGCAGCTCGGTTTGTAACAACAACAACAACAACAACAACAACAACACTTTATTTGTACCCTGCTACTATCTCCCTAAGGGACTCTGTGCGGCTTACATGAGGCTGAGCCCAAACACAACAATACAATACATTAAACATCGAGAAAACCAAAGTGCTCTTCCAGCAGTCACCAGCCATTCCCTCTCCAATGCCAGAAATACAGCTTAAGGTATAACATTAGAAAATATTGACAATTTCCGCTACCTTGGCAGCCACCTCTCCACAAAAGTCAACATTGACACTGAAATTCAACACCGTCTGAGCTCTGTGAGTGGAGCAGTTTTCTGAATGAAGCAGAGAGTGTTTGAGGACCAGGACATCCGTAGGGATACCAAGGTGCTTGTTTATAAGGCTATTGTCCTCCCAACCCTGCTATACGCCTGCGAGACGTGGACAGTCTACAGACATCACATGCAACTCCTGGAATTATTCCATCAGTGCTGCCTCCAAAAAAAAACCTGAAAAGTTCTTGAGAAAACAAGCGGACAAATGTCAGTGTGCTGGAAGAAGCAAAGAACACCAGCACTGAAGCGATGCTCCTCCGGCATCAAATCCTCTGGACCGGCCACGTTGTTCGGATGCCTGACCACCGCTGTCGCACACCAAGGCTGGAAGCACACCTTTGAACCCACAAACACTCCAAAGTTTTTTAGCAAATAAACAGTTTATTGAATAAATGCAAGCAATATAAAACGGGTGAAAAAGGCAAGTAAAGGCTTAACTAAGAAAGTGTAAAAACAATCCAAAATGGCAGGTAGGCAAATATAATCCATAAAAGGAAACAGAGACAATTCTTAAATCCACAGCAAAATCCATGAATGCATAGCCCTTAAAACCCACAGAAGAAAATGTCCAAATTCTCTTGAAAAGCCAAGGAACAAGATTGCACAGATCCAAAATCCACAGAATTACACAAGAAAACTTTCACCAACAGCAACTTGAACATGAGTCTTGAGCAGAGATTTCCATGAATCTTGACATGACATACATACAAGATTTGACCAGTAACCGACATTGTGCTCACTGAAGGCAATGCTGTGAAAGCCCTATATTTCTTTAAAATGACCTACACAATTCCCTTGAGAACTCTGCTGCAAATCCCTATTTTCCCTTATCCTGACAGACTTTCGGACTCCCCCTTGCAGGTGGCGATCTTGACAGATTTGACCATTTCTATCAAAGTTTGATTCTTCTGGGTTGCTCGTTAACACATTACTTTCACTTTCGTTATCTATCAACAGAAGCTGGTTCCCATCAGACTGTCTGGAAACCTTTCTATCTTGAGAACTAACAATCCCAGAGTCTTCTAACTGTTTTTGCACTGCAGTTTGTTCTGTGCCCTCTTCTTCATTCACAGACCCCTGAGAATTTATATTAAAATCCAACATGGAAAACTCTGAAGGATCCTGCTCTGAAGGAGATTGAACATAACCATCATCCTCTTCTTGAGGCAGTGTGCCAACCCCAGTCTGCTGAGCTCCTACAACCATCTCCCAAAGCAGTTGCTCTATTCCGAACTCAAGAATGGAAAACAGAATGTTGGTGGGCAGGAAAAGTGATTTAAAGATGGGCTCAAACCAACCTTAAAAATTCTGGCATAGACACTGAGAACTGGGAAGCCCTGGCCCTTGAGCGCTCCAGCTGGAGGTCGGCTGTGACCAGCAGTGCTGTAGAACTTTTTTTTTTTTTGAATAAATCTTTATTGAGTTTTGCAGTTTTATAAACATATAAACATGTAAATATATAAACATATAGACCCCCTGTGTCAGTAGATGTGTTAAGCAAATTCCTTGGTCCTCGGGGTCCTTATGAACAATACAGACAAAAGGTGGGAAATTATCCAGAGAACCCTTCTCCCCCCTTCCCCCCCACAGCGCACGTCCATTCCCCCTCCCCCCAACACTCATGCTTCCATTCATACAAAACACTTGACATAAGGTACACATGGTGTGAAATACATACACATTTAAAAAGACTTCCAATTTGTTTCCTGTCAGTGTGGTTACGTGTAGTGTTACACCACCAATTATTCCTCGGTTTCGAGGTGTAATTTCTTTAGCCTAATTATCTATATGTTTGTATATCTTTGTAGTCATTTAGTTTTCCCTTTCTGTTCGTTGGGCAGAGCTCTCTTCAGCCCTCGTCTTTACATATTCGTCTACCGCTGACCATTCCGTTTGTTTCATTGGTTTGCCAGAATTACATTTTAGATAATAAGTTAATATATCCATATCTCTAATATCTATCAATTTGTCTAGCCATTGTTCCACTGTTGGGATATGTTCTTCTTTCCATTTTTTCGCAAGAACCATTCTCGCCGCTGTTGTTATCAGCATACTGTAGTGCTGTAGAACTTGAAGAGGCACGAATGAAGGGCGAAAGAGAGAAATGTGCCAAGAGGAAGGTGCGTCAAGCCAACCCCGACCGGGACTGCCTTCCACTTTGGGAGAAGATGTAGATCAAGAATAGAGCTCCACAGTCACCTATGGACCCATCTCCAGAACACCGACCTTGGAGGACCATCATCCTCAGACTACGAGGGATCGCCTAAGTAAGTAAGTAAGTAAGTACTATGGATGTGGACAAGCTACTGGTGATGGTAAGGAGGACAACGACAGGAAGAGTGTGTCCATGCTGGTGCTTCTAGAACTTTTAGCGGCCTTTAACACCATTGACCACAGTATACTTCTGGAATGCCTGGAGGGGCTGGGAATTAGAGGGACTGTGCTGCAGTGGTTCTGGTGATACCTCTCAGGCAGGTTCCAGATGGTGGTGCTTGGGAATAGCTGCTACTCAATAAAGGAGCTATTATGTGGTCCAATAAGGTGCCATTCTATTCCCAATGCTTTTTAATATTTACATAAAGCCACTGGGAGAGATCATCTGTAGGAATGGGTTGAGGTGTTATCGGTATGCTGATGACACCCAAGTATATTTCTCCATGTCTTCAAAAACAGCTTCAGCTGGACGCATTGCCTGAAGGAGGTAATGGGCTGGATGAGGAAAAACAAACTGAAACTGAATCCACACAAAACAGAGGTGCTTGACATCAAGGCTCTTAATATGGGGATTGAGGTGTGTCAACCAGTTCTGGATGGGGTTACACTCTCCCTGAAAGACTGTTTGCAATTTGAGAGTGCCCCTAGAGCTGTCTCTTAAAATGTCAACCAAGGTAGATGGGACAGTGAGAAGCACTTACTGTCAGCTTCGACTGATAAGCCAGCTGCACCACTTTCTAGATTTGGAAGGACTTAAGATGGTAGAGCACATGCTGGTAACCTCAAAGTTGGACTTCTGCAATGCACTTTACATTGGGATATCTTTGTACGAAGTTTGGAAACTCCAGTTGGATCAGAATATGACAGCCAGATTAGTTACAGGAACATCTAGGAGTGAATATATTACGTCCATCATAAAGTCTCTCCACTGGCTGCCAATTCATTTTTGGGCAAAGTACAAGGTGTTGGTTCTTACATTTAAAACTCTATGTGGGTTGGGTCCATGTTACCTACATGAGCACCTTCTCCCATACAATCTGTTGCACATATATTGGTCCTTGGGGGAGGGGGTCTGTCCAGCCTACCAGAACCCAACTAGCAACCACCATCCAGAGGACCTTTTCATCAACCACCCCACAACTATGGAACCACCTACCACCGACTATGGAACCACTTACTCCATCAGTTAGATCATTTTATGAAACTTCCACTATGTCTACCTTTTGGTTTGTGTATTTTAATCTGTATTTTATGGGAATATGTTTAATATGTGTATTATATGGAGTGTTCTTAATGATTATGTGTTTTAGCAATGTTGTAATCCACCTTGAGCCATGAGAAGAGGCAAGTAAGAAATAATAATAATAATAATAATAATAATAATAATAATAATAATGTAGTTATGGATTATCCTTCTGTGATAGCCTTGGTGTACTGTTATGTCCCAACTGAGTAGTACTTCTCACAGTCACCCCCATTCTTGCTCACTATCAGGTAATATACCAAATTCTGTTTTGAAGATGACACAATTCCTCATAAATGTATTCATAGCTATTATTGGACAAAGGATTAAATTTTTATACTGGCTTTCATATTTTGAGAATTTGAAAATGAAGGGGGTTAAGAGCAAAAGCTTAAGACCAAATGACTTGAAATAGTGACAATTTAGAAAGGATTTTAGCATGTAAACTAAAAATCCCAAATTCTCACAAGATTAGAGCTCCAGTTTTTAAATCTGCTTTCTGAATATAGTATTCACGAATAAAATGAATTCAGAAAGTGATGTGCCAAGCTACAACATATCATGATATTTAATAAGCTATAATTATTTTGTTCCAAATCTCAGGTTGCCATAAACCTCTGTTTTCCACTGTCACACAGATTATAGAATCCAACCTAAATCCATTATCTAAATCTTCGGTCAGCACTGAAGCCATATATTCCAACCCATCAACAACATCCATCAGTTCTGCCAGTGTAAGTCAATTGCTGAGTAACAGTTTTTTGGGATATCATTAAAAGCCAAATCAAAGGCCCATATATTGTCTACAAAGAATATATATTCTCTATCACATCAGGATTTTCAAAGGGTTTATATGCCTCAGCAGAAAGAGAACATGGTGTAATAATAGTTTGAGTGTTTGACTAGGGACCTTATCACATTAACGTCGGGATTCACCACACATCATGGTGAATCTGTGGAGTCCCAGTGGGGGATGTGGAGAACCCATCACCCCATGCCTTGCATCACCTGACTTATCTTTGGCTCCATCCCAAGGGGGAAGCATCCACTGCCTGGCTTCTCCCCATTATTGCAAATGTAACATGGGAAGCCTCCCCATGTTGCCCCCAAAGAAGCATATGCCAGCAACTCTCCCCTTTTGTGACGGAGCCCTGCCAGAAGTAGATGCACATTGTGTAATGGGTTCCATGGCAAAAAAGAAGAGGAACCAGCGTATGACAGGCAAATTAGCCTAAATGCTGAGGTCATAGGACTATGGGCATCATTGTAGAAATTAAAGCTGACTGGGTGATCTTAGGCAAGTCATACTCTCTCAAACTATGAAGAAGGTAAAAACAATCACCATAATGCTGAACACATCATCCCAGGAAAAACCTATGGTACAAAAACACCCCTTAGGGTCACCATAACTCATAAATGATTTGAAAGTACTCAAAACATATGATTTAGCAATCAGATTTAGGGATGTAAAATTTCAGTTATTTAATTGTCACATAAAAGAAGAATTTCAAAGGTTTCTCTATGTCAGGCAAGATTACTAGGGGTTTTCTGTATTTTCGGGTGTGTAGTTGCATTATCATCTCTTCTCCACCTCTTTCTGTATCCCTCTCAATTTCTCTTTCACACACACAGTATATTCTAAGGCAGTGGTTCTCATCCTTTTTCATGCTGTGACTCCTAAATATAGTTCCTCATGTTGTGGTGACCCCCAACCATATTTTTGTTGCTACTTCATAACTGCTACTGTAATGCAAATACCTGATATGCAGGATGTACTTTCATTGTTACAAATTGAACATAATTTATCTATTTTTATTTATTTCAAATATTTGTACTATGCCCTTCTCAACCTCCACATGGGGGAATATGGGGGAATATGGACAACTGATGATGGGATTTGCAGTACCTTCATCCAATTCAGCTCTAACTTCCACAGACTACTGAGACCTCCATGACCTGGATCAAACTTGGCACACAGAACCCCCATGACCAACAGAAAATACTGGAGGGGTTGGGAAGAACTGACAGTGATTTATGGGTAATGTAGTTCAACTACATCCAGAGAGCACTGCGAACCCAAACAACTATGGATCTGGACCAAACATGGCACAAATACTCAATATGCTCAAATTTAAACACTGGTGGAGTTTGGGGAAAATAGACCCTGACATCTGGGAATTGCAGTTGTGTGGAGTTATAGTTGACCAGCCATAAAAGAATATTCCTAACTCTACCAACAATGGAATTGAACACAAACTTGGCACACAGAACTCCCATGACCAACAGAAAATACTGGAGAGGCTTGGGGCAAATTCTCTCTGACATTTGGGAACTGCAGTTGTGTGGATTTATATTTCACTTGCCATCAGAGCATTCCAAGTTCCACCAGCAATGGAATTGAACCAAATTTGGCATACAGGACTCCCATGATGAACAGAAAATACTGGGGGGGGGGGGGGGATTGACCCTGATATTTGGGAACTGCAGTTGTGTGGATTTATAGTTCACTTCAGGCATGTAGCCGGGGGGGGGGGAGGGGCTTGAGGGGCTTCAGCCCCCCCCCCACCCCAAAATTCTCATGGTGGTTCACGAAAAGACCTTACTGGTGCATTATTTAAACTGTTATGTTTATTCATATCATGATCTGATCACCATACTCAATATATCCCATATGCATGGGGGTATTGGGGTAATGATACAAAAGGTTTGCTAGGGTAGACCCTCTTTTACTCAGACTCAGCCCCCCGAAACTCAGCCCCCCCTGAAACCCCCCCTGAAAAAAATTCACCCCCCCCCCCCGAAACAAAATCCTGGCTACGGGCCTGATTCACTTGAAATCAAAGAGCATTCTGAGCTCCACCAGCAATGGAATTGAACCAAATTTGGCATACAGAACTCCCACGATGAACATTAAACACTTGGGGGGGGGGGGGAATTGACCCTGACATTTGGGAGAGGACACTCTCCGACGTTGGCAAGTGCACGGGGAAAGAGGGCAGGTGTAGGGAGTGCACGCCCAGGAGCCGGTGGAGGGAGCGTGATCCTTGCACCACCCCTCTTCCCCCACAGGCTTGCCAATGCCAAAGATCCCTCTCCCGGTGTTGGAAAGTGCACGGGGGAAGAGTGCTGGTGATGGGAGTGTGCGCTTATCTGAGGGTTATCTGAACTTAATAAAATCCCTCATTATCTGCTTTGAACTGGAATATATGGCAGTGTGGACTCAGATAACCCAGTTCAACTCAGATAACCTAGTTGTGGGATTTTCTGCCTTGATATTCTGGGTTATAGGGCTGTGTGGAAGGGCCCTGAGTTCAAACTGCCATATATTCCAGTTCAAAGCAGAAAATGTGTGTTTTTATTCAGCTGTGTGGAAGGGGCTGTAGTCCCTGAAGCACCAGAAAACTGGCCTGCCCCCTCCTCAGTGTGATATCCTTTCATATTTAAACATGGCTATCATGCCTCCTTCTCTCAACTTTCTTTTCTACAAGCTAAATGTCCCCAGCCCTATAGTAAAAACAAAAACAGCCAAACTGTTCCAGAGGTATTCCTGTATCGGGAAAGACACTTGTGGAGGAGAAGAGTGGATCGGCTCCCTCCCTTTTCAAGGGGGTGTAACAAGCAAGGAGTCAATGCTGAAACAAGGCAGAGGGAGGGAAGGAGAGAAGGAGGAAAGGCCCAGAACAATAGCGAGTGCTTCCCTCCCTGCTCTAAACCCTAAAAGGGAAGGGAAAGGACTCTCCCCTCTGAAGAAGGGGGAGAAAACCTCAGGAGAAATCCAAAAAGCGATGCTTGCCACTTGCCCTATTCTTCTTTTTGGGGTCCCTCCTCACAAAACATTAGGGACAGTCAGCAACAGACACACTGACATGGACTCCTCCTTAAGCACCTCCAACACTACACCACTTCTTCACACTGCAACACACATCAACACAAACTCCAGTTCCAGGAACTCTTCAAAGAGCAGCTGAACTTCTCAAGCTGCACAAAAGCCCTCAAATATCAACAGTCCAAACTTGAGCCAGGCAAACTCCTCAAGTGGCACCAACATACATGCCAGTCCCAGGAATGCAGGAATTTCTCAAGCCACGCAAAACTCCCCACAAACACCCCCCTGCAGCCAAAAGTGTCCCCTAACTGCCTAGATGGAGTGAAAGCAGTCCAGTCCCCCTCTTGGCCAGAGAGCCTTGCCCCCGCGCCCCTTGGAGGGAGCAGCCCAGACTCAAGAACTTCACTCACTCACTCCACATGAAGTAGGAAAGCGACTGCCTGAAGTAAAGTAGCAGCTTGCCAATCATGCTGAGGACAGTGGCTACAGGCTGAGGTGTAAATGCAGCATGCATGGCAGGCCAGGTGGAGGAGTTGGCAGCAGAGGAGGCTACCTGCCCCCACCCGCATCCAAGGGCCCTCACTGCCAGGGCTTGCTCCTGCTCTGGCCCCTGGCCTGCCTTCTTCTGCTCTGACCGGCTGAAGGAGGCCCAAACCACTACTGCATCCCAGCTTTGCATGCCTCAAGCTCAGGAGGAGGCCTACATGTGGCTAAGGAGGATGCAGGGCCCAAGCAGCAGGCCCAGTCTGGCTCTGGTGGAAGGGAAAGGGGAGGACGAGGGGCCTCCCACCCGGCAGGGGCTGGGGGGAGATGGGAAGGTGCCTCTAAAAAGTAAAGTAGAGGCGCCTTCCCATTGCCCCTTCCCCCAACCCCCAGCACCTCTGCTGAGCCCGGCAGGCAATGAGAGCCGTCTCCAGCAGCCATTCCGGAGAGACAGAGGGTGCAGGACCAAAGGAGGTGGCCCCACGACCCCTCTGAAATGACCAATTGAACCCTCCGGGGGGGGGGGGGGGGTCACAACTCCCAGGTTGAGAACCGCTGTTCTAAGGTAAAGCACATAAACATTAGGTTTCCCCCCATATTCCATGTATGATTAAGCAAGCCAAGCAGGTTGTAAAATAATGGTTGGAATCTTATGGGGCAGTGATAAGCTCACAAGCTAGAGTTATGTACTCAGGACTGCTTCGTATTCATGCTCTCTGTGAAGCCTCTAGCTTGGTAGATATGTAGGAAACACGAAAGTCCATAATCCTCATTTATGCAGAAGTAGCCACTATAATTGATTGGCGGAGGATTTCTTTCCATGTTTCTTGGGAAGCAGACGGCTGATAGTCCCATTCTCCTCACACATGTAATCTCTGTCACAAGGAGGAATTACAACAGACTATGTTTCTGAAGATTGCTCATGGGAAGGGTTTGAACCGTCATTCAGTTGCTTTCTGAAAACCAGAGAACAAATCTCTATCATTCACAGCAGCAGCTTCCTGGCAAGTAAGAATTGGGGGCTTAGGGTGGCTTATAACAAGAGGAAACAAAGTACATGATATAAGTCACAGGTAGGGCCCATCCAGACAGTACCTTTATCCCAGGAGCTTCTGCAGCAAACAGGAAGATTGCCAGGTGTCATTCCCTGTAAATGCAGAAGCAATGGCCAGAAAAGGCAAAAACTATGAGATTTCCAGGTGTGGGAATATTGCAGTTTTGAGCTGAATAGCTGCATCTTCATATGTCTGTATGTCCCTGCAATTGGAAATGATGGGATTTGTTATCTAGGTTTGTTCCAAGGCTATAGATGTTTGTTCCTGATTGGTCGGTGTCTACAAAGAAGGTGACAGTTGAGTAGAATTTGAAAACTTTGTTTGTGTGTCAGAAAGTTTATGAAATGTCTGGAGGGCACAGTTTCCCTGGCCAGGACAAAGTTGTGCTCCCTAGTCAATTTTGTACATTTTTTTCACAAAAAGAGCAATCAGGAACAGCCATGTATTACCCAGGAACAGCACCCTGTTGTTTGATATCATAAATACCCAACTAAATCTGTTTGGACAGATGGCAAGACAGCCAGGCTCTAAAAAGTGTCAATAATGAAAAAGTTCTGTTCCTGGCTTGAAAGTATGTGTTCCTGTTTGATTGTGCAGTGCTGACTTGAGCAGAAGTGGTCCTACCCTGTAAACTTTGTTTGTGTGGCGGATACTTCTTGAAAATTCTGGAGGACACAGTTTCTCTTGCTAGGACAAAGAACACAAGTTATGCAGTGATTTGCTGCAGTGATTCTCTGCATATCTGCATATCTGCATCTTGAGGTTTTTTTAATAAAAAAAATCACTGAAGTTTCCGGAGTAAGTCCCGCAGCAGCCATCTTGGGAGCCTCTACATCTCACAACAGAGCATCAAGTCTAGACAATGGAGTCAGAAATCCTGGGTCCAACAGATCTGTATGTAAACCTATTCTGAATTCCCGGGATTTTTTGCCCGTTTAAAATTCATGATTTAGTTTTTTCTGGAAACACCCTTACAATCCAAAAAAGGTGAGATCAAAGGTTAAAAACACATGTTTTTTTTAAAAAAAACTGATTAAATCTCAAAATATCCAGGTAGATTTGGATGGCTTTTGGTCATGGAGCCTAGTAGTTTTCAGGTTTTATTTTGTCACTGAAGATTGCACACATTAAGATATTGTTTGATAACAGGAAGAAGTACAGAAACTAATTAAACAATCTCCTGTTACTACAAAAATTTTTTTACTGTTTTAATGATAACTGATGGGGAAAGGTAGGAAAAAATCTCTTAGCAGAAGATCAAAGACAGAGATTTAATAAGACAGAACTGGCAAGGAAGTTAATTATTTATTTGATGGTCCACTCAGACATGACCTGTTTCATTATCCCTCATTATGGTTTGCACAGTGCTAAGATCAGCTCTGTTGCTCTCTATATCCCCACACTTCCATCTGTAGCCTACAATGTGTCCTGATCAAATACATAGCAAGCTAATTAAAAGGAGCTGTTTTTCTCTTCTCCCTTCCCTACTATTTTGAGCGTAGTGGTACTTCCCTCTCTCTTTGGCTTCACTAGCCAACACGTTTTGCTTTCTTTCTATCATAGAAAATTGTTAGATGTAAATTGAATCAGTATTTTTCACTAAAGCAGATCCACAGAATCAAATGTTGAATGATATGCCAACACTTATGCAATAGCGTTGGTCATTAAAGAATTACTTCATTAGCTCTCCTCTAGTGGAGACTAGTGACTGGATTTATGCCTTTATCTACAACCATATGTTTTCCAATTCAGATGAAACAGATTCATGGCATTGGTACATACAACAGTAAACTGTTGTTTTTTTTTTCAAATAGCAATATAACTATGTATAATATGAGAATTGGGCTGCATGGCTGTTTATACGAATCCTGGATTCACTTAGTTAGATCCTTGAACATTTGCTATGCAAAAAAGACCTGAGTTATGTAAACTCTCTTACAGTTGACCATTTTATAAATAGCACATCTCAATGTATCAAGACATTCTTTACATCCTTAATGTAAGGGAATGCAAACTTTAAACTTAAGAACTAAGATACATACTGGGAAGCACTTCACAAACTGTTGCAAAGAAATCTATTGTATTCATTTGCAGACATTTTATAGGATTGTTACAGGCCTAAGTTAGAATCCTGCTTCAATTTTACACTGTTACAGCTACAACAGTATAAATAGCAGTAAATGCAGGACAGAGCTGTAATGGCAGGAGAAAAAACGATATAAAGAAAGCAAGACCAGCCTGGGTCCCAAGTAGTTCAGTGTAATGGGGAAACTGTTCTGAAAAACTGTATGTCCTGTCATGAGTAACTTTTCAATGACTTTGAAGCATAGGTTCTTTTTATTGCAATTTCCAGTGTGAGAAAGTATATCAGATTACAGAAAACATTTAGACATACAGACATTGGACATACAGACATGCAGATTCCATGCAACTACATTGGATTTATAATTACATTGGTTAACAAACAAACAAGGGGAATTACATTTTCACTCAACATTCACACACATATACACGCATTCATACACAGGCATTCAAATATTACCATATCCTTTTCTCCCTCCTTGGAGAAGCACCTGTTAGGCCAGACTCTGATTTCCTGCAGCCTACCAACGCATAGTTCCAAAACTTCCATAACGCCAAAACTTTAAAAAACTGAAATGCCAAAACTTTTTTCTGAAGAACAATGCCAAGGACCAGATCTTTGTTTTCCATACAGCAGAACCTGACTCCCTGCACAAAACCTAAGACTCCAAAAGCACACTTCTTCCTCTTCCCTTGAGAAAGAAGCCCCAAAGTGACCAGACTGCTCCCGTGCAGACCTGCCACTATCTGAATACACCATCTCTCTCCTTCCATGGAGCAGAGCATAGTGGGTGAACAGCGTCTTTGTCTGTCACAATTTGAACATTATTAGACTTGGTCTTTTATAGGAATATTCTGTTGATGTAGTCCCAAAGTTGTAAATTAATGATAGCCATCTTCCATCCTGGATCCATCTCAATGGTGATCTTCTTGATTGGTGTTGACTTCCTTCTTAACATAAAAAAGGATGCAAACATTTCCTTTATCACTGTCCTATTCTTGTCAGGGTTTCTCATTAGCAAGTCCAGCAAGCAGGTATTAGTCATTGCAGGCCTTAATATTATACTGGTGTTTCCAAAATACATCCATCCATCCATCCTTCCATTCTTCCATTCATTCCCAGACATCATTATATCAAATCTGCACATTGATTTTTTTATTACATATTCCCCCACTTGCATATTGATTTTATTTTTAAGTCAAAATGCAACACATAGTAATGCAGCTTCAAATTACAGTGGTTACAAATCTAAATTTCTTTAACCAGAAATACATTTTCACAATTACAATTATAAGTAACCATATCATCATCATTACAATTGAATGAACCATTATCACATGTAAACTTAACTTTTGCGTATAAACCTTTTATTATTATTATTATTATTATTATTATTATTAAACTTTATTTGTACCCCGCTAGCATCTCCCGAAGGACTCGATGCGGCTTACAAAGGCCAAGGCCTCAATACACAACATACAATACACTTAAAGCAAATTAAAAACAATTAAAGCAGTATTAAACAACAAGAACCACAAGGAATAAACAATACATCAAACAAGATAAAACTGGGCGGGGCCAGAGTAAAGGGTACAGGATTAAAAGAGCTGATGTGACAGGTGATATGTAAGGATTATAGGCAAGTGCAATGTGCAGTGTGCGGCAGTCTTAATTCTAATAAAGTGTGTCTGGGACTTGGTATTGGAGATTGCCTAAT
This sequence comes from Anolis sagrei, assembly GCF_037176765.1. NCBI lineage: Eukaryota > Metazoa > Chordata > Lepidosauria > Squamata > Anolidae > Anolis > Anolis sagrei. The sequence continues at coordinate 57,870,122 of NC_090023.1, read as the reverse complement.
CAGGAAAGGCACATCGGAACAGCCTTTCCGGATTAGGGGCCTGTCTAAGATCTTTGGGGAGAGTGCTCCAGAGGCGGGGGGCCACCACAGAAAAGGCCCTGAGTCGTGTCCCCACCAAACGTGCTTACGACGCCGGCGGGATCACGAGCAGGGCCTCTCCAGATGAACGTAGTGAGCGCATGGGTTCGTAGGTGGAGATGCGGTCACGCAGGTAGGCTGGTCCCAAACCGTTCAGGGCTTTGTAGGTAAGCACCTGCACCTTGAATTGGGCTCGGAAGATAAACGCCAGCCAGTGCAGCTCCTTGAACAGGAGGGTTGACCTCTCTCTGTAGGGAGCACCAGTTAACATCCTGGCTGCTGCTCGTTGGACAAGTTAGAATTTCCGAGCCGTTTTCAAGGGCAGCCCCATGTAGAGCGCATTACAGTAATCCAACCTAGACGTGACCAAGGCATGGACCATCCCGGCCAGATCAGCCTTTGCGAGGTACGGTCGCAGTTGGCGCACGAGTCTTAGTTGTACGAAAGCCCTCCCCGACACCGCCGACGCCTGAGCCTCAAACGTGAGCGATGAATCAAGGAGGACTAAACTGCAGACCTGTGGTTTCAGGGGGAGTGTAACCCCGTCCAACACAGGTTGCCATCCTATACCCCGGTCAGGTTTACAATCGACCAGGAGGACCTCTGTCTTGTTGGGATTGATCTTCAGCTTGTTCTTCCTCATCCAGATAGACACAGCGGCCAGGCACTCATCCAGGACCCGAGAGGCCTCCTTGGAATTGGGTGGAAAAGAGTAGTAGAGTTGTGTGTCATCTGTGTAGAGATGGCACCCAACTCCAAAACTCCGGATGACCTCTCCCAGCAGTTTCATGTAGATGTTAAAAAGCATAGGAGACAGAATGGAGCCTTGCGGGACCCCACAGGTCAAAGGCCAGGGGTCCGAGCAGGCGTCTCCCAGCTTCACCAACTGGGATCGACCCTCCAGGAAGGACCGGAGCCACGACAGAACCATGCCCCCGAGACCCATCCCAGAGAGTCGTCCCAGAAGGATACCATGATTGATGGTATCGAAAGCCACTGAGATGTCCAAGAGAACCAACAGAGTCACACTCCCCCTGTCCAGCTCTCTACGGAGGTCATCCACCAAGGCGACCAAGGCTGTCTCGGTGCTGTGACCAGGCCTGAAACCAGACTGTGACTGATCTAGGTAGTTGATGTCATCTAAAAAGCCCTGGAGCTGGGAGGCAACCACCCGCTCCAGCACCTTACCCAAAAAAGGGAGGTTGGAGATTGGTCTGAAATTGTTCAGCACCGTGGAGTCAAGGGAAGCCTTTTTGAGGAGTGGCCGAACCACAGCCTGCTTCAAATTAGATGGAAAAATCCCCTGCTCCAACGATGCATTAATGATCAACACAAACCAATCAACCAACTCCTCCTTGGCCAATTTAATTAGCCAAGATGGGCAAGGGTCTAGAGGCGAAGTGGTCGCCCTCACAGCTCCAAGGACCTCCTCTACAGTCTCAGGAAGAACAAGCCTAAAAGAATCCCACAAAATTGGACAAGCAGATGCCTCAATCACCTCATCTGGTACTGTGATGAAATTGGAGTCGAGCTCGAGACGTATTTGAGCAACTTTGCCTGCAAAATGGTGTACGAACTCGCAACACTGAGTTGTTGGGTCGTCGAAGGTCTCCTCCACCACAGGTGGATGAAGGAGTTCCCCGACAACCCGAAACAGCTCCGATGATCTATTTGCTGCAGACGCTATACGGGTGGTCATGAAAGATTCCCTGGCCACCTGAATAGCCACGGATACATTTGATCAATAATGTAAGAACCTTTCTTCATATGCCCAACATCTAAAACTATGTTGATCCCAAATGTTTCCTTCTTTGTTCATTTTCACTACATTTCCATAGCAAAACTTTATTTAACTTTATTTCTCATCAACAAACTTTCAAATATATTTAACATTTCTTTTGACTTCCCATTTTTGTAACTCATATATCATTTATTGTTTTATTTCCTTTATAAATCTATGTATCTGAACCCAAATTAAGTTATCCAAAATGTTTCATTTACTAAACCACCACTGTATCACATTTCCCTTACATTTCCATGAATTATTTAATTAAAACCATAAACAAACCACATTTTCCCATTTATATGTTTCCCCAGCACCGATGTAAACGTTTTAATTAATCGCTTGTACCTGCCTTGAAAGGCTTAATCTCTCCAGCTATCCTGTAATCAGTAACTTAGATAAACAGTCAGAATTAACAAAAGTTAACACTTCCAGATAAAGGCTCCCAAATTGGTTGAATCAAATTCCTTAAAAAAAAAAAACCTCTCTGTATCCATTTCATTTTCCTCTTTACAAACAAAACTTTTACCCAATTTATTATATTTTGTAGGAAATTCAAATGACTTGGATTTCCAAACAAAACTTTTCCAAAATAACACAAACCCCTTTAACTTGGAGGTTTTGAGCATTATTAGACTTGGTCTTTTATAGGAATATTCTGTTGATGTAATCCCAAAGTTGTAAATTAATGATAGACGTCTTCCATCCTGGATCCATCTCAGTTTTGATCTTCTTGATTGATCATTATATCAAATCTGCACATTGAATTTTTTATTACAGTCCCATATAATTGCACGTGACTTATCCACTCAATAAGCAAATTTCAAATGAATTAGAAGGAGTGCTCTTCCTCTAATCGCACTTTAATGCTCATACATGTAGGCTAAATGTAAGTCGGATGACTGACAAATTTCTATTTTCTTGTGTTTGGTTTATCTTTACCCATGCTTATTATTAGTTTGACAACATCCTCCACACAGCTTTAATGGGTCCTTTTAATTCATTACTCATTTGCAAATCCAATTACGATCCTTCAATAAGAAAGCAGATTTCTTGTGATGTTCTCTGCCATTTTCTTACTTGTTTCTGCAGAATACAATCAAAGATATAGCAGGGTACATGAGGGCTGAAAGGCATTTTATTTCAACTGTTAATGTGTCAATTAACAACTTTTCAAAAAAAAATGTCAATTGCACCTGAGTAGACATCGTCAACACTACTCTCCAAAGCATAAAGTGATTTTTAGACACAGAAAGCTAGAAACTGAGAGCATTTTCTTGCTTTCAAAACATAGCTCATGTCTTGATGTAGTTTACTGATTTTCTAGGCTGTCTGTGATATCTAATAAAATGTTAAAAGTGTATTTAAATGTGTTAAGCCTCAGGGGAATAGGTCAATGCCTACAAACCCCTTGGCAAACCTGGCATCAAGAAATACTGTTGATGTTGCAGTCTAGAAAACATTGGGTTTACCAGTTTTAATAATAGCATAAAAACTTTTAAGAAAAAGAATTTGCTTAAACTCTTTAGACATACCGATCTCACCACTCCTGTTACTCTCAGCCAGAGAAGAAACATTATGTTGCTTCTCTGGTCATCCATCATATCCTTGATGTTTTAAGAGGGTCTAATCGCCTCTCCCTGCACAGTTACTATGTTAGCTTTGAAAATGGATTGCTCTGAAGGATGTTTTGTTCTGAGCTGCCTACGGTTATATAGTTGGCAATGTTTTCTTTCACCATATAGATGAGTATAGTTTTCCCTTATGCATATCCTTTGTATCTAAGCGCACAAAGAAATATTTCTTTTTCTTCTCTCTTTGTTCTCATTTTGTAGGATTTTCTCCATTCTCCTGCAAGATGTGCATAACAATTTTGAACTGAATGTCTATTTTCTGGAAGACATGGGTTCCAAATTATTAAACTTGTGAATTATTACCCTTTAGTTTAAAATGTCTTACTAGAAGTATGTAATAAAACTTTACCTCAAGATACACTGTGGGTTTGGTCCCAGAGTGAGAGCAATAAGTACCACAAGGCACAGTTCTCAAGAGCTAGTATCTTTTGCATACAGGTGTAGAGTAATGCATCTATGTCTTTGAGTAATTTTTTAAAAAATTCCATTTCCCCAGGTGTGCATACAAATGATCTCATTTTGAATTCACAATAACATAAGATATAGATTAGAATGAAGATATAGGACACCCCATTGCTAACCAAAAAAGGTTCCCCTACCAAAGTCTTTTATTTCTTAAATTATAGTATATTGACTTCAGCATCAGACTGTTTCACCAAAGTCTGTTCCTTTCTTCAAACAATTGCATATGCAAGAAAAGAGGGATTCTGATATGTCCCAAGTAATACATATATTTCCTGTATACAAGGTAGGCACATCAGGGAACAAACTGTAAAGATAGAATTAATATTTAACTTTTTATTTTGGAAAAAGCTGTATAGGGCTGAAAAAGTATTTTAAATGAGAATTTTTTCTGTTTAACATGATAACTTTCTATAAAAACATATTCTGCTCAGAAAAAAATATTCTGTTCTATACAGAAATTGCTGCTCCCATGCAGAAAATGCTGTTCAAAGCAACCACATGCAAAGCTGCCTTGAGTCCCCTCCGGGGTTGGGAAAGGCAGGGTAAGTAAATAAATAAATACATTTTACACATTACAAATTCCAATTTACATCTCTTCTCTGTGCAGAAAACATTTTCAGTGCAGTAATGGATGGTTCTGTATTGAATTATTTTTGACAGAGAAGATTGCATTTAAACTTCAGTTTTTCTTATGGAGTTTAACCTGGGAAATCTGATTCAGATGGCAGTTTTGGTGGATTATGGTGTCTTCATGTCAAAAATGTTGATTAAACATCTGTGATTGCTTCCACCATGTCTCCTATTGCTGCTATTACAAGGTAAATTGGCAGAAAGGTAGGTAATGATAGTGTGAGTAAATTATCAAAATTTGATTGAGATAGTCCTTGCAGATTGTGATAGACATTGCAGAATTTTACCGGGCTAACCAGTTAAAAATCACAAGTAAACTATTTTTAATCTGAAAAAATGGGGGGGGGGGGGTTGAACCCATAACCCCTCCCCCTCCTCGGGCTATGGACTTAGCACCAAGACTAAGTCATAGGGGGTCATGGAAAACATTATCTGCAGCATCAGTGCTGTCCCAAATTTATTGGCTAACCCATTTGTCTGCATTCAGTTGGAATAGCTCAAAAAGCTATAGGATGATTTGAATGTACAATTCCATCTTTTCAAAATAACCTTAGAGGTGACTCTGATAAATATTACAAATTTGGCACAAATGTCCCCCCATCAGCTACATTTATGTTGTTTGTTGCTGCTGGGAAATTGATCAAAATTGCTGCGCACAACTCACATAGAACATTTGTACCTTGAAGGTTGCTTTATTACCCTACTCTTAATCCCCAGGCCACAACATCCATCCCCACTGCTTGAGATACAAAATGAAAGTTTTTGTTTGCCAGTTTGTTTTGGAATCAATACTTAGCTACACTTGTATCCAAATAGGATCATTTCAACTAAGTAAAGTACTTCTGACTAGAACTGTTTAGCTTTAAGGACTATTTTGACTTTCAGTACTGAAAGTAGGTTCTGTGTGAAATAAAACTTCTCTTTTTTTCCCATACTCATGTGCTAAATGTGGAGTAGAACACCACTTCTGACAAAAGGATACTTTTAATCACATGCGTATGAAGAAAACCACAAAAACTTTAGGAAATTGGGTCTCTCTATTACAGCTGCACCCTACATAAAACATGACTAATCTCTGCAGCCATTTGTCTCTCCATTTCTTCATTTCTTCATGTGTGACAAAGCATAATCAGAGCAACTTCCTTCTCTGGAGGATTGTAAGCAAGTTTGAGTGTTGGAGTAGAACTCCAGAAGACCAGCATTTGAATTCCTGCTCAACTCTACATTCTCTCAACATTAGAAGAAAATTAGTGGTGACAAACTACTGTAAAAATAAGATAACCTTAAGTAAAAGTTGATTTGAAGGCACATAGCAACAAAATGAGATAGTGCTGTGCAGTGGTCTGAGTAACAGTAGTCCCACTGTATTATGTACTGGTCACACCTCATGTGAAATATTGTGTTTTGTTCTTTTTTTTAAAAAAATATGCTTTTTATTAAGAAATGTATACATAAAATAAAACTAATGTTTGAAAAGAATACAATGAAAGTGAGGGAACAATTAAAGACAAAAGAAATTTTGAAACTTTATAGAAGAGAAAAAGAGAGAAAAAGAACAAAAGGGTAAAACAAGAGTGTTTTCCAAGTAAGTTGCTTCCGAGTTCTGTTTGCCGAGATTCTAATTTATGACTGAAGCTTTTTCTTATTCATGTGGTGTTGTTTTCTTATTTTTCCTTCTATCCTTTAAGTTTCTTTGAATTTTCCTTTATATAAAGTCCTCTGTATTTATTTCTTAAGAATTCCATAAACTGTCCCCAATCTATTTCCTGGTAAGGGATGTTATTCTGAGCAAGTTTTTGGGTGAGAAGGTCCATATTCATGATGTCCATCACTTTCAAAATCCAATTTTCTTTGGTGGGTATTCTTTTTTTTTCTTTTTTGTAATTTTTTTTATTATACATTTATCAAACAAAATGTATAAGCATACATTCTTCCCTCTTTTTACAACATCTTAGATAGAAGAATATGTCATATTATATACAATCTAACAGTAAAAATAATCAAATACATCTTTAGGCATATTTCTTATCATTCCATTACAACTTATACTATGTATATCTCTATCACACAGCTTTTATCTACTTATACATGTTTTATTTCTTTATAATTAGTATTATACCATTTTCCCCCTCTTCCCTTTACCCTTAGTTTATGCCCCCTTCACCAGGACCAACCTACTCATGTTATTTCACAATTCCAAAATGTCATTGTTTCTGTTGCTGGCTTGTACCCCTTTCCCTCATTAAAAATATACTCAATAAATTTTCCCCATATTTTCCAGGAATCTGTTTGTTTCCATATTCCCCTTTTAATTTTAATATTGCAGGTTAGCTTATCATTAATAGCTATATTCCAAATTTCCCTATACCATTCTTCTAATTGAATTTCTTTTTTTTTCTTTCCAGTATTTTGCTATTAGCAATTTAGCTGCTATTACCAAATTAGAAACCAATTCTTTCTCCTCTTGTGATGGAATTGTATTGTCATGTATAAGTAATAAAGCTAATTTTGGTGTAGTCTTGATTTCTATTTTTATTATTGCTCTTATTTCTTTTAATATGCTTTCCCAAAAAATTGTATAATTTTACAGTTCCACCACATATGAAGGTACGTCCCTATTTCCTGGTGGGTATTCTTGGTGTTTTCCATAATTGTGCCAGGGTTATTCTGGCTGCAGTTATTAAATAAAAAAATATCTTGTTTGTATTTTTATTCATTTCAAAATCTATGATCCCTAATAAAAAAATACTCGGGCCTAAAATCAAATCTCAAATGCAGAATGTTTTCTATTTCTTTGTAGATTTGATGCCAATACTTTTAAACTTGTTTGCATCTCCACCACATGTGACTAAAGTCTCCCTTATGTTTCTCACATTTCCAACATTTCCCATCATTTTTTCCTCTTTGAATTTTGCCAATTTTTCTGGGGTCAAATACCATCTATAAAATAGATAAGTTCTGTTGAATATGTATATTTAATTTTCTTCCTCCAAATTTCTTCCCATTCTATCATTTTTATTGGTCGACCTATCTCCCTTGCCCATTTTATCATTACTTCCTTAATTTGTTCTTTTTCGGTTTCCCATGATAATAGTTGTTGGTATATCCTTTTAATTAACTTCGTGTCAGTTTTTAGTATATTGTCCAAACATTTATCTTCTATCTCAAAGCCTTCTTTTTTATCTAGATGAAAACTTTCTTTGATTTGAAGAAAGCCACATTTTGTTCTGAACATCTTTTAAGAATGATATAGAAGATCCAGAGAAGGGCTTGAAGGAGCTGGGTTTGTGAAGTTTAGTGAAGAAAAGATTTAGGAGTGAGTTGATTGCACTCTTTAAAATATCTCAAGGGTTGTCACAGAGAGTAGGAGGCAAGCTTATCCAAGCTTGTCATCTTTGGCCCCAGAACTCGGTAGGAAGGGGTCTAATGGTTGTGAGTTACAATAAAGTGAATTTCCATTGTGCATTACAGGGAACTTCTTCACAGTGGTTCAGCTATGGAACCAATTGTTAAGAGAAGTGGTGGGAATCTCCTGCTCTAACCATCTTGTTTTTTAAAAAGCTGAAGAGGTTGCTTTACTAGGGATGCTTTAGCTAGTGATCCTACAATGATCCTACATTGAACAGGGTTTGGACATGATAGACCATAGGACCCTTTTCAACTGCATGAGTCTATGAATCCTTGATACTGTGGACAAAATTGACCATTTGAATAGAGAAGCCAAAATATCTCAGTCTTGATTTTGTTGATCAGCATTTTCCTTTCATCCTTGTAGTTTTATTTTAGATTTTTAAAATCAGCAATTTTGTTCTCACATTGAAATTTGTGCAAAGCCCCCCACCCCAGCATTCACTTATTCATTTGTGCAACATGTCTGCTTGTATTGTTTCCTCCTACTGTGTAAGGTATGGTCTTACCTCCTGTTACATGTATGTGTATGTTAGCATTTCAGTTTATATAAAATGGTCATTGCTTTGTGTACACTTTATTTTTCAGAAACATCCTGTAAATCTCATATATATGCAAAGATTAAAGGTAAGGCTCTTTATTTCTCTTTTCTTCCTTCACTTCACTTCCTTCTCCCCTCTTTTTTTTTTTTTTGGCAGCAAAAGCCTATAAATACATCTTTTATCAAAACTATGATATCCAGCTAAATTCCTTTGGGTCTCTATCCCAAAAGCATTTGGAGAATACAAATAGAATATAGCTAGAGGCTAAAGCTTCATTTTGAAGCATTTCACCCACCTGATTCTTACACAGCTGAAACTCTTGGAATTCAAACATCTTTTGTCTTTATGATAGATACATACATCATGGTCTTTTAAAAAGGAAGATCCTGAGCTTGATTATGGCAGTAAAAGTTACAAGTTCGGAAATGTTTTGTCACTAATTCTTTAGTCTTTAATCTTAAGTATAAATAAAGTGATTAATCTCTTTTTGAGGAAAGCATTCTACAATTTTTATTATTATTCTTTGCTAAATACATTATATTCTAAGACTGTGTGAAAAGTTGTAAAGTTCAGTTGAAAGGGAAGAAGTGTGTATGTGTGAAACTTGCTATGTTATTACTAAACTAGATCAGAAACTACATACATTGATTACTATAATTAAAAGTAACCTTGGCAAATGTCATACTGAATCAATTTGCGAATCAATTTGAAACAACAGTAACATTGCAATTGGAGCAATCGTTTATTCAAAAGTTGGCTGTGAGGAAGAATAAATTGTAAAATTATTTTGGTTTGGCAGCCATATGATAGAGAACAAGTTGATGTTCCTGCTTTTAGCATTCCTCTCATTATTATTTTCTTTTCCTCTACCTTCTTGTTTAATTAAAATATTAGCATACCACCGAAAGTTTTGCATGAGAAAAGGATCAAAACAGTAAATCGATTTATTTTCATCTGAGAATATTGAAAACAAATGTTCACCTTGATTTATGTATTTGTAAAGAGAATATGGAAAATTTACAAACTTACCTTTTGTGGAGTATCTAATACAAAGCATTATAATATATGCACCTTCCTTTTTTAAAAAAACTGAAAAGCACTTTCTAAATGCCTATCTTTTTCCTCCAAGTCCTTTCTGTGAAGAAGACATTATCTGACACTACTTATTTAAGAAAATTAAATGATGATCAAGGAAGACATGGCATTAGGTCTGTATAATTTATGAATAGTGTGAAGGAAGTGTATATAGGTGGAGGGTTATTTTTATCTTTTTGAATGTTAATGCCTTGAGTCATCCACCTAAGCTGAATGATAGGAAATTCAGGATTAGAGATGGAAAGAATGCTTTTGAAAACCTCAATACCAAGCCCCTCCCCCAAAAAAACAGGGAGTGGCTTTCCAAGTGTTACGAAATATGTAACCATTGTGGAACAATTGGCCAACCTATCGAGATACCCTTAAGAAAGTAAATGGGGATTTAACTCTGAGGACACAAGAAGAGCTGATGCAATCACAGAAAATTACCACCTGGTTCCAACACCACCAGATAAGGGAATACTACAGAAAAGACAAAATAGTTGGATTTTCAGATAAAGATTCAGCATGGGATAGAGTAATACTGAATGAAAAAAGCCAATTACGAAAATATACCAAATACTTCTAGAATGGCATACCGAAAAGGAACATGTTAAAGAATGTGTGACAAACAGGGCAAAAATATTGGCAGGACAATAGCAACGGAAGAATGGAATAAGATTTGGAAACATAAACTAAACTACACATATTTGTATGATATTAAGGAAAACTGGTACGAAATGATGCACCAATGGTACATCACACTGCAAAAAATAGCTAAATATTATAAAAGCTTGAATAACAAATGCTGGAAGTGTGGACAACAAGAAGGGACATTTTACCACATGTAGTGGTCCTGTAAAATAGCCAAAACCTACTGGAAAGACATGAAGGAGATATGTCAAAAAATAACGGAAAAGAAAATCCAACTCAAACCAGAACATTTCTTATTAGGAATAACTAATATAGAATAGACCACAAATAACGACAAACTATTCAACTACTTGGTAACGACAGCTAGGATAGCATACACCCAAACTTGGAGGCTGAACAAAACACCCTCTACGGACCAGTGGATAATAAAATGACATTATGAATATGGACAAACTGATCTATCTAGTAACAAAGTCACAAGGTAAATATGTAAAATCTGCAGACTGAACATTGTTTAAAGAATACTTGGTAAAGAATAAATCAAACCTGGTAATTTAAAATGAAGATGTTAAGGACAATTACATCACAATAAGACCTATTGTGATGGTGGAGCCATCAAGCAGAAATAAAAAAAGAACATTCAAAACCCACAATGCAGAAGATTGGAAGTACAAATTTTTCTCTTTTTTTCCTTTTTGAAAAACAAATATTATTTTTCTTTTTCTTATTTCCCCCTACTATAATTCCCCCTCCCCTACCTATCTTAATCCCACTCATACCCCACCCTTCCCACGCCCATCCTTGATGTCATACCCTTCCCAATCCTTTTATTCACTTTCCCCACTGTAATGGATCCAATAAAAATGATTTTTAAAAGAAATATGTAAACCTGTGAAAAATAATTGTGAACACCTTCACAGGGCTTACGATTGTGAATTATTATTAATAATAATAATAATAATAATAATAATAATAATAATAATAATAATAGAAGAAGAAGAAACTACAACATTAGACATTTATCCTGAAGAAAGAGAACTGGTTTGCACCTACGTGCTATTTTCTAAACTTGAACCAAGTTTATTTTGCACAAAACATGTTTCTGTACAGAAAATTCTGTTGTTGCACTAAACCCAAAAAGTTTGATTCTTTCACAGGAAAAAAAGAATCCTGAACTGTAAATAGTACTTGAAAAAATATACATTTTGAAAATATTCTTGTGGTGGCAACACTAGAATAAAATGTATGGAGATTTAAATCCCTATTCAGGGCAGAGATTAAAAAATGCTTTTCAAATGTTATCAAAAACTCATGCTTGCTAATACAGGGTGAGGCAGCATAACTTCCTTTTTTTAAATGTGCACCATTCAGTCAGTTGAAGATGTAGCGGAGCGCTCGTGGTCTCATTCAAGAGGTGGGAATATAAAGTTTTGCCCTGACACAGTTCAGTCACCATCATGCGTTGGAACAGTGAGAAGCATGCTTTTGCCACTGAGGTCTACTTTTTGAGCAGATTTGGAGTGGCCGGCCCGCTCTCCAGATTTGGCCCCTTGTGATTTTTTTCTATGGGGTTTTTGGAAATCCCATGTTTATGTGAACTGTCCAAGGACCCTACAAGATTTGAAGACCAACGTCCAGGAAGAAATTGCCAACATAATGCCTGCTATGCTGGCAAGAGTCATGACAAACGTCAGAAATCAGTTTACTCAGTGTATAGAGAATGGAGAATGGGGGACGTCACCTACCTAATTTGATCTTCAAAACTACGTAAAACAGAACTTTAGTTATGCGCCTACATTATATAAAAAAATTCTGACTCATACAATGGGTTTTATTAAGTTTTGAAAAAAGGAAGTTATTCTGCCTCACCCTGTACAAGATATCATAATAGCCACCACATTGGATAGCCTTTATAGGTTGGAAAGGGTGGGGTATGGTAAGGATACAAGTTATTAATTATTTATCCACCTGTGCTGGAAACAAGTGGTGTATGTTTTCTGACTAATCATCAACTATTTAGACCAGACACAGAGAATGGGATTGAATAAGAGCTATATTATTTTGCCTATAATGTATTTCAGCTGTATTGAACTGGGAAAGGTGGGATCACCAAGTTTGTGATCAGCTGAGAAAGTCATCACTCATTGGCATCCTCCACAGCTTTCCTTTGGGCAGACCACCTAAGTGACAAGGGCAACCTAATAACTGGTCTGCTCTCTATAAGATCATCTGTTAGAAAATAGATGTAAGGAACCCTTCCAGATATAGTCTGATATAGAAAAAATCCCAAGTAAATGGAATAAATTCTTAAAGTGACCAGTAAAATTTTCACTTTGCTGAAAGTGGGTGAAAGCATAATTCAAACAGAAGTAAAGAGAGCTGTACAGATTTACTAAACCTTTAACTTCTTTCAGCACAAACATACTTGACCTCACAGTATTTTGCACCTGATGCATTTGTTGCTGCCCTCTTCTCCATTGGAGGTCAGCAAAGGCATTACCTGTGCAGATCCAGATCAATGATACAAATAAATACATACATAAATATTTCATCATGAAATTATTAATAATTTCCATATGTTTATCCTCACTGTGGAGGAGAATGACTATTTCTGTAAAATGTTCTCCACAAGAAAAGAAGCATCCCTTTTAAAGATAGGAAATAAGGTTCTATGTAACACAATAAAACCCTATATAGTACACAGTAAAGTAGTGGCTTTGAAATCTGTTGAAGTAATCCTCAGATTTTATAACACTGCAGGGGGTCATATAGTTATCCCAGCCCTTAAAATATTCCAGAGTAAAGTTATAGCACAGATTTTGTGTGGTGCTACTGTCTGGGGATGAGATGAGTCTTAGATAATGAAACTGGAGGCCCTTCAGAATACATTTCTTTAGAAACTACTGAAACTCCCACTGGACACCCCGGCAGCCTTGGTCTGGGCAGATATTGGTCTCTCCCCCCCCCCTCCCCTTAGATCACATGTTCACTTCACCCTCTTTAATTATTTGGTGAAGCATAAAAGATTTCTCAGTTAGTGTTTTCCTCAAGGCATGGTTCACAGCTAGCAAAATGTAAAGTCTGTAATACAAGAAATCAGAAGGTGCTTGAATTTCACCCCACTCTGTCTGATAATCTCTCTATCTTGAACTCAAGGTAGAAGCTCCCTGAATATATTTTTAATTACAGTGTTCACCAGGATAGACAGGCTATTAATAACTCGAAATATTTCCACTGATTCAGACTGTACAAACTGGACCATTATAGGACTATCTACCTGACTCGGTTCACATTTCCTAGACTTAGGCAAGTCTTCACAGCCCTCCATTTTCAAAATATTCCCACAATGGTGATTGATGGTAGATACACAGGCAACCTTCTGGCTCATTGTTTATGTGTTTCTGGGGCCCCAGAAATTGAGGATTTGCCTGCCCTCTATATTCTGAGCCAAGAACTAAAATTTGAGGGCTTATTCTTTATCGCCTTCAAACCAACATGGTGTCAGAAAGAATTGTCTACCTTTTGGCTAATACTAACCCCGTGGCTACTCACAAGGTGTCTCTTTTTGCCCTGGCACACAGAAAATCTGAGCAAGATTAATTTCGGATATTGTAGTTGACTCTGTTGGGGACGCTTTTAACTTCTTCTTTTTGTTGTGTCAGGAGCAACTTGAGAAACTGCAAGTCGCTTCTGGTGTGAGAGAATTAGCCGTCTGCAAGGACATTGCCCAGGGGACACCCAGATGATCTGATGTTTTTATCATCCTTATGGGAGGCTTCTCTCATGTCCCCGCATGAGGAGCTGGAGTTGATAGAGCTCCTCCGCCTCTCCCCGGATTCAAACCTGCGACCTGTCGGTCTTCAGTCCTGCTGGCACAAGGTTTAACCCACTGCACCACTGGGGGTTCCATGCTTTTAACTAATAATGACTGTTTATATCCAAAGTGTTCCCTGCTTAAGTTTTAATAATGCTGTATTTACTTGGTTTTACCTGGATTTTAAATTTACAGGTACTAGTCCATACAGTATCTTATGTTGTATTTTAAGGGGCATATCTCACCATTGATATATGTAACATTTTAATGATTTATATAGGATTTTAATTGTGTATTTTATATTGTATTTAATAATATGGTTTTCATGTATTTATTTGTTTGTTTTATATGTGAAAGACCTATGGTCTAAGCATCTAATAGATCTTGGCATTACTTGGCAGTAAAACCCTATGCATTTTTGCCAAATTATAATAGTTCAAGGGAAAGTGGAAGGCAAAAGGAAGAGGGGCCGACCAAGGGCAAGATGGATGGATGGCATCCTTGAAGTGACTGGACTGACCTTGAGGGAGCTGGGGGTGGTAACGGCCGACAGGGAGCTCTGGCGTGGGCTGGTCCATGAGGTCACGAAGAGTCGGAGACGACTGAACGAATGAACAACAACATAATAGTTCAAGATGTTCAAATACCAGAAGAAAAACAGAGAAGCCTTGGGAGTATGTAATTCTCCCTGATTAGGTTTTCAAAGTTTTCAAATGAGAAAGAAATAAGAGTCAATAGTATTTTTATCTTTAATAGTAAGTTTACCAATTTCTAAACATTACCTGAGTATATGAAGCATACTGCATGCCAATTACTGAGAAACATGAATGGAGAGAGCTAACAAATCCATATCTTGCTTGTGGATTTTCTATCATGTCTTGTTGGTAACTGAGTGATTGTATCGAGCATAGCTCTTTATATTCTTTTGTTGCTAAATTTCACAGGTTGCTTAAGGGAAAAAAGTTAATTTAGAAAAAGATGCCACGTTGTGTAATACTTCAAAATCTATTTAATTGTGAGTATAATTGCATGTGTACATATTTATGAATCAATTAATACTATATTTAATTAAATCAGTTCTCATGCACAAAGTTTATGACATTCACAAATGGGGTACTCAAGGTACCAAGCCATATTCTAAAAGACATTCACTAGTTAAAGATTGAACTAAATCACACAGTTGAGGCATTGTCCAAGCCGAATCAGAACCAGTGTCTATTACTGCAATGTAATGAGGTATTATTGCATTGATGATATTGAATTTCAGTTTTATTGGGATTTCCTATGGTTTGGTCCATGGATTTCCTTATATTTGATGCTCCAAGTGGATCATTTATGAAAATCTATTTGGAAAAATCCACATAAAGCAGTTTATTTGAATATGAATTGATGGGTATTTCAAAAGCTTTAAGCTAGTCTCACCTTCTTTCTGATCTGTGCCTTTTTCTTTTCTCCTCCTTCTTTTTTATTTTCTTTCTTTTTGCAAGTTTCCATTAATTTCATGTCTATTACTAAACTAGTCTCAGGATTCAATGTGCTGTTCATTCAGCTGTATAATTGCAAGGAACATCTGGTATCAATCAGAGCTCTTCACTGTTAAATTCCAATAAGACAATGTCAGCAGTATGAACTTATTAGAAAATGTATGACACTTGTGGTTTTGTTGATGAGAAGCACTGTCTGCAAGTAATCCCCTTGCCCCAAATCCCATTCTGAAAATCCTATAAAATCTTTCAGGTTCTTTCTATTTATTTTATTTTTTGATTAATTGACAATGACTCCTCATTATTGTTTTATTAGGAATGTAATGTGGCAATATAAGATAGTGTGATACATAGGGAACAATCAATTACAGGGCAATTTAGAGAGCAAAGGAGAGAAATTTAAGGCATTAGAAATAAATCTTTTTGTGAAGAAAACCAGATGGACTTGGAAGATAATGACATTAAGTAGCTTGAAGTTACTCGGAAATAAAAAGGGATTGATAACCTACAATAATAAATGCCTATAGTGTCGTTCACAGTATGTGAACATACACATAATGCAATAAAGTATTCTTAGGGTCATGATATATTCATACTGGTTTTCCAAATAAACAAAATGTTGCCAGTTTATAGCCACTTGAGTCTACTTTCATTTAAGATTTTGATATCCACAAAAACCTTTCTCATAAGCAAAGATCTAGTAAGGAATCCTTACTGACTGAAGTATTATTCCTTCAGAGTGAAAAACAAAAACAAAAAAAGAAAAACAAATGGTAATAATAACAATATCCAGCATGCTCACAGTACAAAGAGAATACAGAGAAATGAAATCTGGATAAAGGAGTTGTAGTTCTATAAAGTTAACTAGTAAAGGCAGATTTCTTTAATAGTCCAAAGGAGTCTTGATCAACTGGGGACCAATTCATATCATACAATTATAGTGTTGTTATTCGTAAGGAATAATCCAGAGCCTAGAAGTAAGTAATTACAAATAAATCCTAACTTGTTGATTTTTTCAGTAATGAAGTTATAATTCCACTACATTATTGATGAGGTCTCCAGCAAAGGATCGCCGCCTTGTCGTGGCGCTGGAGCTTGAGCACCTCAATGATGTCGCGAGTGATACCGTGAAGGGCCACCCAAGACAGGATGGTCATGGCAGAGAGGTCAGACCAAGCACGATCCCTGGGGAAGGCAATGGCAAACCACCCCAGTATTCTTGCCAAGAAAACTAAATGGGCCAGTACAACAGCCGACAGGGAGCTCTAGCGTTGGCTGGTCCATGAGGTCACGAAGAGTCGGAAATGACTGAACAAATGAACAACAATAACATTGATGAGGAATAACTTAACACCTTTTGTGTTTAAATTGTAATTTTTCATGTATGTTCAGAACTATAGCAGTATAGTCTTGCTCAATAATACGGTTCATGTTGAACCCATGCTGTTCTTTGATGCTTAGTTATGGATGGCATAGTGATAATATCTAATCTCCAATATTTCATTTCAGATCAAGATACTAGCTTCCAGTTCTTAGGATTCCTGGATGAGCTGAATTATCTAGATTCATTTCAGACCCGGTTATAGGACAGAAACTTGGTAAATTAGCTACATGGGGAGTGTGTCTGCTAATTCTGCTACACCTCTCAGTGGCTTTTAATACTATGCTAGTCACCTCTTTGGGTTGAGTCTCCATGACACAGTCCATTCTCCTCCCCTCTTGTGGTACATGCTGCTTGGGACTTCAATTCCCAGAACCCCCTCCTGTGTTCGTGTGTCTGTCTCTCTCTTTTTTTTTTAAAGAAAAAATGTTATGGTAAAAACTTTAAAATTTCCCAAAAGTCAGTGGATTGCCTAAACATTCTGAAACCTGGCAGGCTTGAAGTTGTAAGTAAAGCCTACAAGTGAGGCATCTTTCATCCTGATAGACCTAATATTATTGGGAAAGAAGCCTCTAAACTTTCCCCAAATCTTACTGGAACAAAAACAGCACCCCCTTTCCAATTTTGGGAATTTCCCAGAACACAGAATGAGGGGGTGGGTGGGGTATTTTCGACTGTGTGGCAGATCTGCAAGGATTGCAGTATCTGTCTACCTGCCTCTCTTCTCCAACAGCAAGACTGAAACTAAAAGAATTCTTAGCCTGGCCGTGGTAATTCTAAAAAGGATTCCCTTGCAAAAAAAAAAAGGCCTCCTGAACTGACAAATTCAGTTGCTAGTTGCCCTTGTGGCTGTTGTATTGGAAATTCATTCAGCCTTGATAGGATACCATGTGACCTAACATGTTTGTCTGCGTTGCTCAGTAAAGTTTGCTCGTGCTGAAACAATAAGCTGAATCACAGGGACTTACGGCAGTTGTGGAGTTCTTACAACTGTGTACTGGATGTTTTAATTTGTTTATATGGGGGCGGTGGCACTGCACGGTATCTGTTAATCCATCCGTAAGTATGGATCTAATGAAACTCTTATGACTCTCTTATGATATTTTGCACAGCCCTACTATTAATATTTATGACAAACGTATGAATGAGAGACCTTCAAGTCACCCTATTATCAACAGTCCTGATCAGGCTTTGTAGATTCAGATCCATGGTTCCTGTGAGTTTATCCATGTACAATACAATCCTGTTTTTCTACTGCCTTGTGCCTTACCAAGCTTTAGTGTCATTTCTAGTGAGACATGTCTTCTCATGATCTATGACAAAGTATGACAGCCTCAATTTAATCATCTGCACTTCTAGGTAAAGTTCACACATGATTTGCTCTCATACACATTCATTTGTCTTTTTATTAGTCCTTGCTATTCATACATTTCAAATCAGCTGATTTTGTTCCTATCAATTTTCCTTTGCTTTTACAACCATCCATAGAAGTTAGAAATAGGATGGTGTGGGCAATTCTAATTCGATTGTATATCCTTACACTTCAGGAGCATATCTTGTTTCTTCTTAGTTGCCATTCCTAGTCTTTCGATTCCTTTACTACAGTGTCTAGTCTGATCAATGGCTGAGCCAAGGAGTTCCCTGGGAGCACAATAGGTTAGGCCCTTGTGCAAGTAGGATTGCTGGCCAACAGGTCAGCAATTTGAATTCAGGGAGAGTGGGTTGAGCTCCCTCTGTTAGCTCCAGCTCCCCGTGTGGGGATATGAGAGAAGCTTCCCACAAGGATGGTAAAACATCAAAAACATCCCAGCATCCCCTGGACAACCAATTCTTTCACATCAGAAGCAACTTGCATTTTCTCAAGTCACTCCTGACATGAAAAAAATGGCTGAGCCAAGGTATTTGGCAGTTTCTTAACTTTGTTCAGTAATCGTTTCATGTCTTAACTATTTTCTTTTAGTAGTATAGCATCATCTACATAACTTAAATTGTTGATGTTCTTCCTCCAATTTTCACACCTTTTCCTCCTGAGTCTTTTCTCCTGAAACAATCTTGAACATTTATCGTTTCTTGCTCTCTCTAAGAAAAAAGTATTTGTTGTAGAAGTTTCAGCATCACTTTATGTGCACAAGAGATTGATGCAATTGTCCTGTGTTTACTACAATCTTGGGGGTTGGGATGTATCTTCCAATCAACATGTTCCCTTCAAAGGTTTATATTTGATTGATAGATTTTAGCTAGAACTAGAGGAAATTTTGTAGCTTGGGACAGCTTTTTTGGTATGTCATCTGTTCCTGGTGATTTATTTCTCCCAAGTTTTCTGAGTGCAATTTTTACTTTACTTTCTCAAATTGTAGGTTCATCTTCAAATGACTCTTCCTTGAATGGATCTGGGATCCTTTCATTTCTTTTAAAGTATTATTCCGTGTATTGCTTCCATCATCTTTCTATTTCTGATTGGTCATGTAATTTTTCTAGTTAGTCATCTAGCAGCATTACTTTTGGTTTTAATTTTCTTTTGATTACTTTGATCTTGAGGAAGAGGTCTCTTGGTCTTCCTTTTGTGTTGTCATCTTCTATTTCTCTGCATTGATTATTATAGATTATTTCTCTTTCTCCTTGTGTACATGTTGCTTGGCATTTGCATTCAGGGTTCTGATGCCTTTTCTATTATACATTTGCTTTTTTACTGTACTTAATAAAGTCTGTGTTCCATGAGGCTTCTCTTTCTGACCTTAAGTATGTCTATTATCCACAAGGCTGCAATTGGCATCTTTTTTTTTTTGCATTCCTCTTGCAATACCTATGATACCTTAACTACTACATGCAGGTTAGAAGATGTATTTACTTGGAAAGTCAACAAAATCCCTTCAAAGGCTCATAGAAATTTGTTATATTTGATTATTGGAAGTTGCTGGTCCTATCACCATTCAAGACCTTACCATGAAAGGAAATGAATAGAGAACTGGGCAGGAATGAAAAATAATGGAAATAAAAGCAAAATGCAGAGCAGACCAGAAATATTTTGCCTTCTCTCACACTGCCCTCAAAGAACCCCCATATCACCTTTAACAAAAGATATTTCAAGGTAACAAACACATAGAGAGAGCTATATTAGTTGGCCTCAACCTTCATAGTGAATAGGAATATGTACTAGTTGGCAAGGTGTTCAATTATTTTATTGTGTTGCTTTTTGAACTCTGACACCAATAGATGTGCAAAAGATGCATTTCCAATTTCAGGAGTCAGAAATTTAAGATCCCCCCCCCCCCCCCCCGCATCACCACCACCTTCTTGAAAAGTAACTTCCAGGTTTCATTTGTGCAGTATCCTTCTCTTATATGCTTTCTTGAAAGAAAACTTTAAGGTAGTGAAAAGAGAAGAAAATGATATGGCCATCACACAGGACCCAAGAAAAGGGATTTCCCCCCTTAAAACCACCAAACAAATATAATAATTCAGGTGTAGCAAAAGTGCAATGGTGTCATTTTTCTTGATGTTTCAGCCCTGCATATATTCCATTCTTGAACAGAATGATTTTTTTAGCATTCTGACATTTCAGCTCATGCTAGAAATGATGGGCATAGGATTAATTTGAATATGCTTTGATTCAGATGATATATTGCCACCATAGATATACAACAAAAGATGTGTATATAAATTGTCATATGAAAATGTATTGCCTGAACAGTATTCCTACACTTTGTCAAGGGAGTATGCATCACAAATCATGTTTTTCTGTTTCAGTTGATTTTATCTGTTTTGATATATTGATGGGACATATAAATGAATCATCTTGATATTCTTTTAGAAACATTTGATATTAAATAGCAAGTGATATATGTGGAATACTGGACTGAAATAGGATCTGGGATGATGTGGTCACATCAATGTTCTATTCAGTAGGAAAAAACAAAATCCTTTCCACTTCATTAGTGAGGATGTCCAATTAACGAGGATTCAAATTTTGTAAACCCATTTTGTAACTCATTTTGTAAACCCAGCCTACTCCAAAAAGTTGTTTTGAGGACAAAATAGAAGTGGGGAAAAACATATGAGAAGTTAAATCCAATGCTACTCATTGCTAATGCAGACCAATAAAATCAATTTAAATGTAATTATCCAGTCTTATGTCAACAAGTCTCACTTAGATAGAATGTAGATGTGAGGGAGGGATACATTTCATAAATAATTTTTAATAATTATAGTATGTGTGTTTGTGTGTGTGTACATACATTTCCCAAACAATACTGATAGCAGAAGAAAATGTTTTGTTTCCTCACAATCAGAGCCTTGGTGCAATAGATGTGGAGGAAAGGAGACCCACAAAGTACTTCTCCAAGAATCTGAAGTTAATCTTGAAACCAATTAGTTTGGCTTCTTATGACAGCTTATATTGCAAAAGAATACTTATTTACTTTACTTATGTGATCCCTTGTAGGTCGAGGATGATGGTCCTCCTGATGTGGTGTCTTGGCAGTGGGTCTGTAGGTGGCTATGGAGCCCTATTCTTGATCCACATGTTCTCCTGCAGTGAGGAGGTGGAAGGCAGTCCCGGTCAGGATTGGTTTGATGTGTCTTCCTCTTGGCACATTTCTCCCTTTCACCTTCTGTTGCACTGCTGGTAACAGCTAACCTCCAGTTTGAGTGCTCAAGGGCCAGGGCTTCCCAGTTCTCGGTGTCTATGCTACAGTTTTTAAGGTTGGCTTTGAGTCCATCTTTAAATCTCTTTTCTTGTCTTTTCCTGTCAACCAACATTACGTTTCCTGTTCTTGAGTTAAGAGTTTAGTAACTGCTTTGGGAGATGGTGATCAGGCATTCGGACATTCCACCATCAGCTCCAGTACAGTGGAGTTGATGGTGGAGGAGCATCGCTTTAATGCTGGTGGTCTTTGCTTCTTCCAGCACACTGATATTTGTCCGCCTGCTTTCCCAAGAGATTTCCAGGATTTTTTGGAGGCAGTACTGATGGAATCGTTCCAGGAGTTGAGTGTGACATCTGTAGACAATCCACGTTTTGCAGGCACATAGAGGGTTGCGAGGACAATGGCTTTATAAACAAGCACCTTGGTCTCCCTATGGATGTCCTGATCCTCAAACACACTCTGCTTCATTTGGAAAAAAACTGCACTCGCAGAGCTCGGGCAATGTTGTATTTCAGTGTCAATGTTGACTTTTGTGAAGTGGTGGCTGCCAAGGTAGCATTTTCTAATGTTACACCATTAAGCTGTATTTCTGGCATTGCAGAGGGATTGGCTGGTGACTGCTGGAAGAGCACTTTGGTTTCTTGATATTCAATGAGAGGCCGAGTTTCTTGTATGCTTCTGCAAAGTTTTTAAGAGTGGCTTGTACATCTTCTCCTGAATGTGCACAGACAACATTGTCATCAGCATATTGGAGTTCTATAACAGATGATGATGTGACCTTGATTTTGGCTTTCAGTCGGCTGAGGTTAAATAGCTTGCCATCTGTCTGATAGATGATTTCCACTCTGGTGGGGAGCTTCCCATCAACAAGATGAAATATAGTGATGAAGATGGAAAATAAGGTTGGGCAATAATCCAACCCTGTTTGACACCTGATTCCACCTTAAATGGGTCACTTTGGAGGCATTGCTGTCCAAGACTGTTGCCGCCATGTCATTGTGGAGGAGCCGCAGGATGTTCGCAAATTTGTTAGGGCACCTGATTTTTTGGAGGATGGTCCAGAGAACACTGCAATTCACTGTGTTGAATGCCTTTGCAGGATCAATGAATGCCATGTACAGAGGATGATTTTGTTCAACCTGCATTTTTCTTGGAACTGTCGTGCAGTGAATATCATGTCCACTGTTCCTCTGAAGGGGCAGAAGCCATTCTGGGATTCTGAGAGGTTGTCTTCTGAGACAGATAGAAGGCAGTTTGCAAGGATTCTCGAGAGGATTTTCCCAGTGGAGGTTAGAAGGGAGATACCTCAATAGTTTCCACAGTCTGTTCTTTCTCCTTTTTTGAAAAGGGTGATGACGTGGCCATCCTTAAAGTTTGCTGGGATTTTCTTGGTCACCCACACCTTTGCAATGAGCTGGTGGAGTTGTGTCAGTTCAGGTCCACCCTCTTTCAAGATTTCAGCAGCGATCCCATCAGATCCACTGGCTTTGCTATTTTTTTGTTGGCAGATTGCAATGCTGACTTCTTCCAAACTAGGCAATACTGCAAGCTCATCCCTGGTTTGTTGTGGGATTTGTGAGAGAACCTCTTCGGCCACATTGAAGCTGCAATTCAGAAGGCTTTGGTAGTGTTCTTTCCAATGTAATGCAGTTGACTTTTTGTCCTTCAGATGTTTGGTTTTGTCTCCGATAGGATGGTGTCCAGCTGACAGTAAAATATTTCCTTGATGTCTTCATCAACATCTAGTGTTGGTGCATAGGCACTTATGATGGTTGCCTGTTGGTTTTTGGCAAGGTTAATTTGGAGGGTTGAGAGTCATTTGTTAATGTCAATGGGTGCTTCAGTCAGGTGCTTCTCCAGGTCATTTCTGATAGCAAAGCCAACTTGTATTTTTCATTCTTCTTCAGGTAATCCTTTCTAGAAGGTGTAGCCACCTTTTTCCTCCTTCAGCTGTCCCTCTCCTACTCTCCGGGTCTCCTGAAGTGCTCCTATGTCGATGTTAAAGCATCCCAGCTCCCTTGCAATGATAGCAGTCCTGCGTTTGGGGCATTCACTGTCAGTGTTGTCCAACAGCATTTATACGTTCCATGTTCCAAAGTTTATTTTTCTTTTTTGGCCACAGGGTGGTAACCCCTCTGGATGTGGCAGTCCAGTAAGGGATAAGAGAAGGCACCTTTTCTAGCCCCTTCCATGTGTGGGGTGAGTAGAGTGGATCCTAAAAAGGGCTGCTCAGTCATTGATACAGCTGCTGAACTACTCAACTGCCTCGGACCTTGAGGTAAAATGACGCATTCCATATCCACCACCCATTTGCCGGTCTGTGACTAGGGGCTTCCAGATTTCACAGTCTTGCCCCTATCGCCACTCGCTGATTGCCATAGGACTTTTGTTGGGTTTTTTTATTTTTTCTTGGAAGATATCTGTGCATGAGTTTGTTTTAAATGTGTGGAGGTCGGGCACAGCGATCAATACACAGTCTTCACAGAGTGAGATCCCACCCAGTGGAATGGTTAACACAACAATGGTAGCTTCTCAATTTGTTGCATTCTTCTTCCACCTTCACAGCCATTTTAACATGTACCATGCTATCTTCCACCTGCTCCACCATTGAGGTCTTTGGGTCTTCAGATTGTTCTTGGACTGGATCCTCCCTTGTGGCCCCTCCTGGGAGTACATGACTTTGATGGTTGTGCCCGCAGGTTCATTGAAGCACACAAGCCCCCTCACCATAACAAGGTGACAATTCATGAAGAGGGTGTAAAAGAATAATAAAAAGCAATAAGACTATTACACCAAAATCAAAACAAAACATGTCACACATTAAATACACAACCTTGACAGCCTTGGAAAATAGTAATATTGCAAAATATTTCCCATAATTTCACTTTTAAGGAGAAAAGCAAGCGTAAGCATTTAATGAAACGATTTTGTGGTGCTTAAGGACAAGGGCAATATGTCAGCCACTTGTGAGGGAAGATAAATTAATATGCTTAGATGGATGAGCCTCATCTTTTTATATAAAAAATAGAAACTCTGAAGCTTGCTAATTATTTATCACTTATGCCTTCTAATCACGACAGTGCAATTGCATATTCACTTTTTAGAAGGATAATATTTTGTGTGTGGTTATAAATAATACCATACCCATTAATTCATTTAATGAGGATTCTCATGACAGAAGGCTAGAAATGCAAAGCAAATCTGTAGCATTTCTAAATACTGAATCATTGCTTCTTTCATAAAATAAACATATAATTATTCTCAGAACCTAAAAATTGCCAGCATGGCATCTCCAAAAACTTTGATGTGTTCTGGCCTGCCTGCATGAAAGCACCTTTAAAAACAAATCTTTGGACTAGAGTACTATGCTTGGTAGGATTTCCAGGTGAAAGACAAAACACTGGTCCTACACATTTAATCATGATGCATAATAGAAATTTTCAGCTTGGGAAGTTGTAGGCTTCATAGGTCAATTTTCTGAACTCTGCTGAACTAATTATTTGTAGGATATCAGGTTTGGTATTGGAAACAACACAATTTCCCCCTTTTTATTGCTGATTTAAAAATTAAATAAAACTCAGAGGTCTAAATATGAACTATTTCCTGAAGTTTTTGCCTTTAACAACAAGAAGATGCCGAAACTTAAGACAATTTAAAGCAGGGAGAAAGGGAGAATTAGCTTTAAAAACTTTGATATTTCAAAAGGATTTTTAAAAAATCAATTGTTCACCAAATTTGAGGCTAGGCATGGCCACTGGCAAATATGTATTTAGTATCAGTGTAAACCTAATTTTTTCACAAAAATCTGTATTAAAGATGTAATTCTTCACTAAGTTTCTTCCTGAAGGTAGCAACAAGTTGTTTCAGTAATTGTTCTTTTTATTGTGAGAAAATATTTGAAAATTACACAGTTCTCAAAAGTTATTCACATTTTTGAGCAATTTTGTGCAGGAAAAAATTAAATATTACAGTGCGGTATATGAGAAAGGGAAAAGCCAATCCAAGGAAGAGAAAATCCTTGCTTAGGTGAAATGAGAAACCTGGAATTCGAGGAATACAGACCTCTAGCAGGCTGATAAAAAGAAATTGGAGCTGAAAGATAGGGGAGAACTAAGTTGTGTAGCACTTTGGCTGTAAAACATGAAGTTTGTTCTGAATAACAGAAAGAATGGGTAACCCTTGAAGAAGTAGCAAACGTGAAGTAATGTGATCAAAATGACAGATAATCTTAGCAGCAGAATGTTGAATGGAAACCATAGGGCTAAAGTGAGTTAATGGAAGACCATTCAAAAGAAGATTACAGTAATCAAATTGGGAAGTGACTAAAACATGAACTAAGGTCTTACTAGAGGAATCCAAAAGAAAATGTTTGGTTTTGGCAATATTATAAGCAAAAAAAATCAACATGACTTTGCAACAGTCTCAAAGGGAGAAACAAAAGACAAGAGTAAAAATAAAAATAAAGCCATGATTCCATAATTCCTTCAAAGGACAAATGGGAACACTATTAATAGTGATAAATTGTGTAAAAGGCAGAATGTAGATTGAATATAGGCCTTTTGACTTGATGTGAAGAAGATCTTTTGTGATTTTTGTAACTGTGGAGTGAAAAGCGTAAAATCCAGTTTGAAAGGTTTCCATTACAGAATCGTAAGAAAGGAAGTGAAGGCAATGTAAGCAGCAGATTCCAAAACCTTTGAGAGGAAAGTCAGCAGTGAAACATGATGATAATTTGAGAAGAAAAAATGGATCAAATTAAGGCTTTTTAAGAACTGGAGAAACCATAGAATATTGAAACAAAGAAGACAAAAGCACTAGAAACAGATTAATACTAGCCAATTCACATTTTGGTGACTTGAATGTTGGAATCTTGACTCATTTCCAGCTGTGTTGAAACTTGTTTCAGCATGGCTGGGCTGTAGGGCTGTGCTCCCACCTCTGAGGCAATTGACAGCACCTCTATGTAGCCATTATGCAGATACAACCCAACATTTTTCATACCGGTTGAAGCTGCATTATATGCCTATGTAGAACTATCTGCAAAAATAGTAAAGAGACAGAATGGCTGCCATGTATTCTCAATGAAATACAGTATTTCCATTTATCCAAAAGGATCCAAAAGGATAGCATAGGAGAAAGAAGGCAACAGCAGCATATAATTATAATATAATAAAACGTTATTTATATCCCACCACCATCTCCCCAAAGGGGACTCAGGGTGGCTTACAAAGAATTCCAGAGTGCACATATAACACACAATTGGTAAAAAAAAATGGTTGTTGTTGTTCATTCGTTCAGTCGTTTCTGACTCTTCGTGACTTCATGGACCAGCACACGCCACAGCTCCCTGTCGGTCGTCACCACCCCCAGCTCCTTCAAAGTCAATCCAGTCACTTCAAGAATCCCATCCATCCATCTTGCCCTTGGTTGCCCCTCTTCCTTTTTCCTTCCATTTTCCCAGCATCATTGTCTTCTCTAAGCTTTCCTTTCTTCTCATGATGTGGCCAAAGTACTTCATCTTGGCCTCTATTATTCTTCCCTCCAATGAGCAGTCAGGCTTTATTTCTTGAAGTATGGACTGGTTGGATCTTCTCGCTGTCCAAGGCACTCTCAGCACTTTCCTCCAACACCACAGTTCAAAAGCATATATCTTCCTTCACTCAGCCTTCCCTATGGTCCAGCTCTAACATCCGTAGGTGACTATGGGGAATACCATTGCTTTAACTATGTGGATCTTTGTTGCTGGTGTGATGTCTCTACTCTTCACTATTTTATCAAGATTGGTCACTGTTCTCCTCCCAAGAAGTAAGTGTCTCCTGATTTCCTGGCTGAAGTCTCCGTCTGCAGTAATCTTTGCACTTAAAAATACAAAGTCTATCACTACCTCCACGTTTTCTCCCTGTTTCCCAGCTGTCGATCATTCTTGTTGCCATAATCTTGGGGGTTTTTTTTATGTTTAACTGCAACCCAGCTTTTGCACTTTCTCCCTTTCTCCTTTCACCTTGATTAGAAGGCTCCTCAGCTCCTCCTTGCTTTCGGCCATCAAAGTGGTGTCATTTATTTATTTATTTATTATTTACTTTATTTGTATACCGCTGTTCTCAGCCCTTAGGCGACTCACAGCGGTTAACAACAAGAACAGCAAAAATTCAATGCTACCATAACACGGTATAAAAAACAGTTAACATCATAACATATTATAGAAAAGTATACAATTAACAACAATATACAATTAACACCAATAGCCATTTGCTAGCATCTCTGCACATCTAAGGTTGTTAATGTTTCTTCCAGCAATTTTCACCCCAGCCTTGCATTCGTCAAGCCCCGCACATCGCATGATGTGTTCTGCATACAAGTTGAATAGGTTGGGGTTACCCAATCTTGAACCAGTCTGTTGTTCCATGGTCAGTTCTTACTGTTGCTACTTGGTCCTAATACAGATTCCTCAGGAAAGAGATAAGGTGATTTGGTATGCCCATACTACCAAGAAGTTGCCACAATTTATTATGATCCACACAGTCAAAGGTTTTAGAATAGTCAATAAAACAGAAATAGATGTTTTTCCAAAACTCCCTGCCTTTCTCCATTATCCAGGGTCTCTTGTTCCTCTGCCTTTTCTAAACCCAGCTTGTACATCTGGCAGCTCTCACTCCATGTATTGCTGGAGTCTAACTTGCAGGATCTTGAGCATTACCTTACTGGCATGAGAAATAAGGACTATGGTACGGAAGTTTGAGCAGTCTTTAGCAATTCCCTTTTTTGGTATGGGGATATGTTGATTTTTTCCAGTCTGATGGCCGTTCTCGTGTTTTCCATATTTGCTGGCATATGGCATGCATCACCTTGACAGCATCATCTTTCAAGATTTTAAACAGTTCAGCTGGGATCCCGTCATCTCCTGCTGCCTTGTTATTAGCAATGCTTCTTAAGGCCCATTCAACCTCACTCCTCAGGATGTCTGGTTCAAATTCACTCACCACACCATAAAAACTATCCTCGATATTATTATCCTTCCTATACAGATCTTCTGTATAGTCTCGCCACCTTCTTTTGATCTCTTCAGCTTCTGTTAGGTCCCTAGCTTCCTAAAAATGGTACAAAAGCATAAAACAAGTCACATAAAATTATAACAACAACCCCCCACCAACACAGGTAGTATAAAATCAAAACAATTTAGTCATCTCTAGTCTAAGGGTGCATCTACCCTGACCACCTACTTCTATTTCAATTCATTATTGAAGAAAGTGGTTTTGCTGTACAGATGATTACACAGGAAATCCCAGGTTTGAGCCCTAAATGGTGATCATAAATCAAAGAGCACTCATGTCACCCTAGGGCTGAGAGCGGCGGTTAACAAATGCAGCAAATAATAAATAATAAAAATAATAAAATGTGCATTAGGGTGTTTCTTGCATGCACTTTCATGGTTGTTTGTTATCTAGTCACAGCAGTTTGAATCCAGCCTCAAACTGCATTAAATAGTGTAGATGGGGCCTAAATGATACCTATGACAGAGAACACTGACTTTTGATGACCAATCATGGAATAAGCACAGAGGGCGACTTTTTTTTTATCTCTAACCTATATAATTTGTGTTGAACCTGAGAAAGAACAAAAATGGGGAGCAAACTGATGTGAATTCAGTTAAGTTTGGGGGTCAATACTCAACAACTTCCTAGTTTTTTCTTGCATAGAATGCCTATGTCCTGAAGGCTGCTACTGAGTTGTTCCCTGGAAGATAATCCTACAGCACCCTCCACCTAAGTCCGAGATCAGGCTGTTCTAGAACCATACCCTTCAACGAAAGGGGGCCAAGGTGAACACCAATATTACATAATCTTTCCCGTTACCTACCATGGACAAGGCACAAGTATCTTCTGCTGAGACTATTTTCCCAACAGGTCAATCAACACAACCCTTATGCCTCCATATTACCGTCTTCCAGCAGATTAATACTAGACTTGGTTAGGTTTGCTTCATTAAAACCTAAAAGTCATAAAAACCTACTGAATTTGCACATCCGAATCAATTTTGAACCATGCAGGAAAAGTAGGAGGTGCAATTCTGAATTTGAACCACTTACCTTTTTTATTCATAAATATTCCATAATGTTCGGATGTCTCCCAAGATTATTTTAATTTTCACAAGCATTAAGCAAACTTGTAAAGCCTAACAGTTTTAAAATTTCATGCTTCCTCTCCCCGGGTGATGCAAGGGAGGGATGAGGTGGGCATTGTTAAGCACAGCCATTGTTGTAGTTTGTGAAGGGCAGGCCCCCAATGGTAGATATTGCAAAAGGCCCTGCCGTTAAACTACATTTCCCACACTGTCTTGCTGAACATTAGCCAAAATGGCCAAGCAGCAATCTTTGTCTAATGTGGAGGAGGAGGAGGAGGAGACTACTCAGCCATCCTGTGAGTGTATCGCCTCCTCTCATGCTGAAGCCTGGCAGTGGGAGCCAAGTGGCACCTAAGAGCTGCCTTCCAAAGCTGCTTTTATTTCACTTCTCTCCCTCCCTCCCTCTCTCCCCCTCCCCCTCTTTCATTCTCTCTCCCTCCCCCCTCTCTCTATATATAATCTCTCTCCCCCCACCCCAGAAAACTCAAGTTGCCAAGTGAGTTTCCAAGGACATATGTATTCCCCCTCCCCCAAATACAGGGGGGATTTACACTGTATGTCCTACAAAAGTCACTCAGTCACATCATCTTTATTCCTTCATTTCAGTTTATTTTGTCAGTTCCCAGAAAAAAAAATGTATGCCACTTTAAACATACCCAGGGAACCTAGTAAAATGCCCCCCACCCATGTTTTCCTGAAGGTGCCGGGATTTGGAGGAGAAAAGGAAAGGGAAAAGGAAGAGAGATAAGGAAGGAGGAGAAAAGGAAATGGAAAAGGAAGAGAGATAAGGAAAGAGGAGAAGGAAAAATGTCAGTTTAAACCAGTGTGGATGGATTCATTTCCTTTCCTTTCTCTCTCGTGTCAGTTTAAACCAGTGTGGATGGGATGGATCCATGTCAGTTTAAACCAGCGTGGATGGGATGGATCCATGTCAGTTTAAATCACTGTGGATGGATTCCTTTCCTTTCTTTCCCGTGTCAGTTTAAACCAGAGTGGATGGATTCCTTTCCTTTCCCAGTGGTTTTAACCAGACTGGATCGATTTCTTCCCTTTGCTCCCCCCCCCTTCTCGAGTAAAACAACTACTTTCAAAGTAAAGACCACCCAATGAAACAGGAAATAACACTTTATAACCATTAATGAAGGATTCAGAAGTCTCAGAAGTTTTGAAAAGAAGTTGTGAAAAATGGAATTGACTTTAGATCCAAACCCCCTACATCCGAAATGGGTTTTGAACCAATTTTTTTTGGATCAAACAAGCCTAATGAATGCTATAAGTCATGCTTCTGAAAACTATGGAAGGATGTGGAAGAAAGCAGCCCAACTGCTTATTCAGGGCATTTCAGCTTCTCTATTTACCCTTCTATGGACAAGATCAAGGAATCGGGGATACTGTCTCCAAACCAAACTTGCCATAGCAAAATAGTGAACCATATCAGAACTATACCTATCTACTCTGTATAACACAAACATCATGCAGAATCTATAGAACCAATGTTGTATCTTGTCTATGTGACAAGACATGATATAAAGTACTTCTCTTTCCTATAAGGTGGCAATACATGCAACAAAGAAAGTTTAATTCCCTGCGTGCATTGTATAAATTCAGATCCAGCTGAGAGCTCTAACTCAGAGCTCTAACCCTTTGTTTTGACCACCTTTTTGAGCAAGGTGATTGAGAAGGCAGTTCCCCTCCAACTCCAGTTAGTCTTGGATGACACACACTTCTTCGACTCATTTCAGATCATCTTCAAAGCAGGATGCAGAAACTGTTATAGCCACCTTAGTTAATGATCTCCATCTTAACACTAACCAGAAGAGTTTGTCCTGTTGGTGTTTTTAGATCTCTCAGCTGTATTCGGTACCATTAACTATGGTATCCTTCTGGAATGTCTGGTGAGTTGGGGAATAAGCAGGTTCCACTACTATGTGGCATCCCACAAGGTGCCTTTCTATTCCCAGTAGACAAGTTAAACTTCTTTTGCAACAGAATTCCTTGAATCTTTTGCCTTTGCAAAAGCTTCAAATTAGCCTTGTGGTATCACTTAAAGTAGAATAATAACTCAGTTGGGATATGGGCCTAGGCACTTGCATTTATGTACATTTATGGATGCTTGATCTTGGGCTACTGGTAACAGCAGGAAATCAATGAGTTCATAAAAGATAATACAACATTGTGGCCTTTTAATTTTGCCCAAAATTGCATTCAATAATTCAAGTGTAATTTTCTGCTACAATGTACCCAGATACATAATTAATTCTGAATTCTTGTCTTGCATCTCTATTAAACATTAAGTTTATTACTGGTCTTATGCTATCAACTATTCCCTGTTCCAGCATATGCCTGAATTTTGTAATTTTTTTACTTTAAGGATTACAAAAATGTTCTTTAATGGTCCAGATTTTTATAAGACATGGGATGTACATCTCCCATCCTCATCCAAATATGTGCAGTTTCCTATCCATGAAATGTATAAGCCTACAAATCTGTTGCTAAATTAAAAAAGAAAAAAAACTACCAATGGCATGGTTCCCCCATGAACATTTTTATAGGTAATGTAATTTTCATTCCATTTCTGTTTGCTTTCTTCACATTGTCTGCAAATAGCCATAACCATACTACAATCATCTCGATGTCTACAGCTTGTAATACTCAGCAGGAGTAGTACCTGGACACAGCCTCACAAAATTTCTGAGTTTATTATCGAAGACAGCAGGGCTACAGTAATGTTGATAACTTTTATTTCAAATGATTCTTATGGATAAATGCCTGCACGGAAAGTATTGCAGCTCTGGAACCATAACCTGTAAAAATACAATTTAAAATCTAATTCAATATAAACCAATTTCCTGCCAATTGAGACTCGAAAGGCTGTTTCAGCCAGAAAAAGAAATATTTTCTGCAAGAACCAGAAATGTGCTAATTTTCTGCAAGAACCAGAAATGTGCTAATCAATCCTAACTTGATTAAAGGAAGAGGTCATCTAATGACAGCTATACAATTACAATTACACAATTGGCAGTCATTTTTGAGCTGTACAGTATAATTCACAAAACTGAACCTTCAGAACTTCTCATCCATGTTGATTAAGCATTGAAACCAAATCCTTTCAAATGTTATACACTCGTTCTAAAATTGTGAAATTAGGGCAACAATTTAGTTGGTTAGCTGCTTAGTGTACACACAGACTGTGTGCTAGCTATCCAGAATTCCCGAGTTTATGGCTTTTCATGTTTAACATATTACTATGTAATGCTTTCTCAAATCTAAAGGATGCTCTAATTTCGGTGTGTGGTGGATGAACTACACTACTAAGAATCCATATTTTAGTAATAATGCTGTTCACAGACTCAAAACCACTTAAAACAGAGATAAATCTATTGGCCAAAAGTCAAGCTTATGCTTTATTTATCTTCCAATACCTTTTTGGAGTAAAAAATAATCTGCTGCTTTTTAAATAAATTTCATCACCATAAATGCCAGGCTTTATCCCTAGTAAAAGAACATAGAAAATATTTGGAAATCTGTTCTTTCCTGGATGATTGTAACATAATTTGCCTAGAATTTGGTGTTCTTTTGAAGTGGTGGACTAACTATCTTTGGAAGCCTTTAAACAGAAGTTGGATGGACATTTTTAGAAATATTTTAGTTATGCGTTAAATTAGAATAGACATCCCTTGGAGCCTGATTCTAGGAACAACTATGAAGTTGCTAATGGAAATAAATCTTGATTATAATGTCTCCCTGTCTTATTTATTTACAAACTCTGTCATACAGTAAAATCAGTTGAGTAATATAAAATACACAATATTGGGATAATTAAATTTAGAATAAGAATAAGGTGCCTTCAGTTATAGCTAGAGATGTAATTCTTTGTTAATATTCTTTCTCAGAGACAAAATAAGTAATTTGGCAATGTTATTTATTTATTTATTCTTTTGGACATTTGTATCTTGTCCTATCTCAACCTCCGCAGAGGGACTCAGAGCCCTTTGCGTTAGATTTTCAATCTAATGCAAGAAAGTCTTCAAAATCTATATTGTTTTAAAATACTGTTTCCTGGTATGAGGTGTATTCTGTGCACACACACACAAATATTATGTGTAGAAAATATTATGCTCTGCTCAGAAAATGTTGTTTTCAACAGAAAAAAATAGTACAGTCCTAAACAGCAAAGATTCTCATCAGCTTGAAATTCTCCTTGTCGGGATTTTTTAGCACCTGGGAATTATGCTTTTCAACCATGTTTGAACATTTTCAAATATTTATTCCATCTTAACTACTGCTTCCATCCATTTATCAATGAAATTTCCTTATAGAAAGATCATTTACTATCCTTTTGGCATCTATTAGGACACAAACATTCTTGTGTTTTCTAGAATGAAACCATGCCATACATTTTAAGTGGCCTTTCTGCTATTTCTGTGAATAATTTGCCTTTCATTTCACATCACCTACTAAAGAGCCAAGGAAACATCAGATGTTACTATCTCAGCCAGCCATGTTGAAAGTTTTGGATGTTTTTATTATTTCAGATTTTGGAATTCTTGATTGGGAATACTCAAACTATATAAAAGGTAGGATGTCCCTTAATTCCCTGTCTCTTTAACTCCTCATCTTGATTTCTTTATTTTTCAGGCTCACTATGGGAAAATGAAGATGGTGGACCCCTGGAACCTCATGAGACTTGCTATCACTTAGTAGGCTTGCAACAGTGTGGTGAAATTGGGTTGAAGAAAGTGGGGTAGCATGCCCAGACTGAAGTAGGAGAAAAAAAATTATGATGAAAGCAGGAATGTTGGAATGAAGATATTTTTTTTATAAAAAAATCTGAACAAAGACACATTGAAAGTACTAAGTTCTCTACCACCAGTCATGCATATATAGATTTATACTCAGCTTCCAATGATTTGTATTTTAATTTTGAAAGGTGAATGCATGCATCTTTGCTTGCTCTTCTGCTCTCTCATTGTTATTAGCAATTTTTATTTGAAAATGATTTTAGCAACTCTGAAAGAAATATCTTCCTTATCAAATGAGGAGCATGGAATTTGAGAATTTATTAAATTAGTGTTTCAAACTGCACTGCACTATCTTGCTAATATGGGTTGCTCTTCCATTCACAAATATGATCAAGACAAAGAAGCACATTTATTCCTTAATAGTTAAGAAGTGCCAGACATATTAATTTGTTATGCTGTATTTGCAAGCTAGTACCCTTGTAACGTTGAAACATTCTGAAATAAAATTGAATAATAGGCCGAATGTGCTAGTAACCGTCAGTGCACTAAATGAGCACATTATTGATTTCCTTGCCTTGGTCCTTTAAAAAAAACGTGATGATACAAGATGATCCTGACTTAATTTCAGCGATATTTTTATGGGCTTTATTTGCCAAGCTTGTCTGCTTACCTGACATTTTAATATTCCTAGTATATTCTTGTCTGCTTATTGCTATATCTCTTCACACTGGCCCTTAAGTACTCTTAACTTCATTGTATGCATTAGCAGCTGGATGTCATACATTCATATCGATAGTGACCTGTACCATGAGATTTTCTGAGGATGAAATGTGCAATGGCTTATAACAGAAGGAATGTAGAAAGTCTGCTACAGTGTGAAAGAAAGGAGTCTGATGTTTCCACAGAAATGTTTTAATGTTTCATGAGAACAGAAAGATGAAGTCCAGGAATTAAACTCAGGCACACAATGATCAGCAAAGAATAG
This sequence comes from Anolis sagrei, assembly GCF_037176765.1. Lineage (NCBI taxonomy): Eukaryota > Metazoa > Chordata > Lepidosauria > Squamata > Anolidae > Anolis > Anolis sagrei. The sequence continues at coordinate 57,834,681 of NC_090023.1, read as the reverse complement.
GGCTGATGGCATGGGATATTGCTTCATATTGTTTGTATCATAAACAAGCACAGATTGTCTCTACACAGAAAGCAAATTTAAAACATTGTGACCTACATTTTTGGATGTACATTTGGTCCATTATTGGATGTACATTTGGACCTACATTTTGTCCATCTATGTCAAAATGTAAAAATCTCTTGAGTCTTTTTTTTAGAAATATTTTTATTTTATTGAAATAATGTAGAATACAAGGAAAGAGGGTGAATATTTTCAAGAAGATAGGAAAGTAGGAAATTATATTTAAAAAATATAAAAGAAAAAATGTAAAAAATGTAAAAAGTGTGGGGGGGGGGGGAATATTCAGGTCCCAACAAGAAGAAAAGACCCTTAAAAAAAGAAAGAAGAAAAAAAGGAGAAAAGGAAAAAGGACTTCCTTCTAATTCTGCCCGTTTTTGTCTTTTTGTCAGTATTTATATAAATCCATTTTTGTGTTTCTTGGTTGTGAGCTGAGTCCAGTCTTTATGTCTATTTTCCCTATAGTCATCAATTATTGATTATTGACCAATTTGTTTGTTTAACCAGGTTGCTTGTATTCCTTTTTAATAAAAGAGAAAAATTAATATGTCCATATCTTTAATTTCATTTAACTTTTTATTTAACTTTTTATTTATTGTTTTTTTTTCCAGTGTTGCTTCTCTAGTATTTCTTTCTGTTTCCAAACTTTCGCATAAACTATTCTGGTGGCCATTGTCATATACCTAAATAGAGTATCCTCTTTTGAATTTAAGATTATGTCATCGTCTATAATTCCCAATAGGTAATATTTGTCTGGATTAGAATCTAAAATCTCTTGAGTCTTAATTTGATTGATTTTCATTGAATTTCACCATTGTTTGATTTCTGTCCATGCTTAAATTTAAGTATCTTCTTTATGTAACTTATAGTTTTGGCCTAGAGACAACTCACAGCTTGAAAAAGTGGCTGTTCATGTACAAAACTTCCATAATTCCTCAGGAAACATGACTATTGGTACACATGGACACACTGACAGGAAGTGTCAGGTTTGATAAATCTTGTTCTCTATGTCAATAAAAACTTTTTATTTCTAAAAAAAATAACCAAGAGAAGGAATTCAAGAATTATAATGATCTGATACCCAATAGCAGCACTTCTCAGGTATTCTGAAGTTAAGGAACTGACAAGTTTTTCCTAATGTTCCAGAGACCGCTACCATATTTGTGTACATAATATAACATCTATTTGATGAATATTTTTATACAGGGAATAAATATACAAATAAATATATTAGCACATTGTTTTAAACATTTTATTCACAATTCTAAAAGAAATGTTCCATTGTCTTTAAAAAAAAATCCCCTCCCAGCAAAAGAAGGTTTTGAAGGAAAAAATGGGGGAAATCGTTTTTTCCAAGTTCTTCTGTTTTTTTCTAGGCCTTCATGCCTCTAAACATAAGTACTGCTGTTTTTGCCATTGGCTTCAATGTGAACCAAATAATCATAATAAATCTTCAGGGCATGTAATCCTTCTTTTATGAATGGAAGCATTGACATAAAGTGTGATATGAAGAAGATTAGCTTCATCTCAGGTTCCCCTGGCAGGACTTTATGTTCATGTCATGTTTCGGAATTTCATTTACAGATAAGCACAGTGAGTAATTGTAACATACATCTCAAAACTGTAATCTACTTTTGATGCATGGAAACACAGGAAATTAGATTGAGAGCATCTTTCAAGTGACTTTGGATGTTGTTTGACTTTAGTGTAGAAAAACAGAGCTGTTGGCTAAATCATATATAATTAACTTCATATGATTCCAACATATAATTCTCCTCTTTTTACAGTCTGGCAGTAAGCCGCAGGCTGACAATCCATGGTAAGGACCATAGCCCAATCCAGTAAATGATTTTGACATTTTTTTTCTTTTATGTAAACAATGAATCAAATTATGTTATATACCAGAAGAATATTAATATTTATGTGTTAACCATAGGCATGGAAAACATCAATACTTCTTGATAAGGAACTAGAATTATACCTTAAACTGCCTGAATCCAAGAACAGCAGTGCATTCTGCCTGTGAGTGCTCCTCTCTTCCATTTATTCATTCACAAGTGTTTCAAACTAACTTATGTAAATGTGATCCTTTATTAATTCTCATTAAGTAAATTAAATTTGAATTTACCTCAAAAGCTAGCCTGTGATATTTAAACCTATTTTTAAGGTAGGGCATGGCAGTAAAGATTTATATTGTGCATACAAGCAATTTTCAAGTTGCAAACATCTGACTTACATATTCCTAGTTTTCAAAAAGGGGGGAGGGGGTGAGACAGCAGGAAGTGAGAAGAAATCTACCCCTAGGAAATATACCTCTGTTAATGTTATCATGGGGTGTTGACCCTTCTCTATGCTATCAAAACTAAAAAAATTGGCTGGAGTTAAACTTACATCCAAATTCAGCTTACAAACAATCCTACAAAAGCTATCTTGTTCATAAACTGGGGACTACCCATCATTACTTTTTAAAGGTAGTATATTTCTATAGAAAAGAGAAAGATTGAGAAAGAGAGAGAAAAAAAGAGAGAGAGAGAAACCCCTGGGGGAAGCAGAATCTCTTCAAGAGTCTTAAAGGTCTTACAAATCAAGAGATTCTTGAGACATGAGTAAACAGAGAAAGACAGAAGTAAAATTAAAAGTAAGCCCATAGTAGGTAAAACTCAGGCTTGGTCAACATGAATAAAAGAATGAGATGATGGCAGAAGAATGGACTTCAAATTCTTCGTGGGACATGTCTGCTCTCCCTCATGTACAGTGTGTCATAAAACAGAAAGACAGCCAAGCAAGCAAATAGCTTTTCTAAGAGATGGTTTGTAGGCTTTTTAAGATTGTACAGACAATAAGTCTACTATGGATTTTAGTCTTATCTTTCAAGGAACTGTTCAAGTTGCTGAACTTCTTGGAGAAATAAGATTCAGCACTTTGGATAGTTATCTCTCTCTCTCTCTCTCTCTCTCTCTCTCTGAATGTTTGTTTGTTTGTATGTATGTATGTATGTATGTGTGCGGAGAGCGGAAGTGTTTGTATGTGGGTCCTGGAAGGGCAGCTTTCTGATCGGCTCTCACTTTCACAGGCCACAGAGACTTGCACGAGTGACAGACCTGGACCAAACTTGGCATGCATAACCCCCATGACCCCCTGAACGGCCTGGTGAGGTATTGGGAAGGACTGACAAAGGATGATGGATTTGTAGTACTTTCAACCCCTTCGGTTCCCAAAGACCACTGTGGCCCCCAACAAAGACCGATAAAGACCAAACTTGGCACACAGAGCCCCCATGACCCAGTCTATTTCCTGCTGTGGTTTGGAAGAGGGTGGACCATGGATAATGGGACTTCAAGTACCTCCACTCACTTCCCGAGACCACTGTGATCCTCATTCGATGACTGATCAAGACCAAACTTGGCACACATAACCCCAATGACCCCCTTTAGTTCCTGGTGGGGTTTGGGGGAGGACAGACAATGGATGATGAGATGTGTAGTATTTTCCAACCCTTCGGTTTCCACAGAACACTGCGGCCCCCAGCAAAGACTGATAAAAACCAAACTTGGCACATAGAGCCCCCATGACCCACTCTACATCCTGGTGCGGTTTGGGGAGGATGCACCACGAATGATGGGACTTGCAGTACATTCACTCACTTCCTGAGACCACTGTGACCCACACCACTGATGGATCAGGATCAAACTTGGCATACAGAGCCCCCATGGTTCACTAGACATTCTGGTGCAGTTTGGAGGAGGATGGACCACGGATGACGGGACATGAAGTACCTTCACTCAGTTCCAGAGACCACTTCAAACCTCATCCAATGACCGATAAAAACCAAATTTGACACACAGAGCCACCATGACCCACTCCACATCCTACTGTGGTTTGAATAAGGATTCACCATGGATGATGGGACTTGCAGTACTTTCACTCACTTCCTACCAGCACTGTGACCCACACCAATGATGGATCAGGTCCAAACTTGACAAACAGAGGCCCAATGGCCCACTTTACAACCTGGTGCAGTTTAGGGCAGGATGGGCTACCGACGATGGGATCTGCAGTATCTTCACCCGATTCACTTCCCAAAGACTATTGTGGTCCCTACAAATCACAGACCAGGAACAAACTTGGCACACAGAGCACTCATGACCCACTCTACATCCTGGTGCAGTTCTAAGGGGGGGAGGCCATGGATGATAGGATTTGCAGTACTTTCACTCAATTGCTGAGACCATTGTGAACTTCATGCAATGACCGATAAAGACCAAACTTGGCACACAGAGCCCCCATGACCCACTCTACATCCTGGTGCAGTTTGAAGGAGGACAGACCATGGATGATGGGACTTGAAGTAGCTTCACTCACTTCTTTTAACCACAGCAACACTTATCCAATTACAAAGACAGACCAAACTTGGCACAGAGAGCCCTCATGGCCAACTCAACACTGTGGTGTAGTTTAGGGAGGACAGAGGATGGATGATGGGACTTGCAGTACCTTAATTCACTTTCTGATACCACTGCGACCCTCATCCAATTACTGATCAAGACCAAACTTGGCACACAGAACCCCCATGACCCACTCTACATCCTGGTGCAATTTCAAGGAGGTTGGACCACGGATGATGGGACTTCCAGTACCTAAACACACTTGCTGAGACCACTGCAACCCTCACCAATGACTGATGTAGACCCAACTTGGCACAGAGTGCCACCATGATCCACTCTACATCCTGTTGTGGTTTGAAGGAAGATTCACCATGGATGATGGGACCTGCAGTACCTTCACAGACTTCATGAGATCACTGTGACCCTCACCAATGACAGAGCAAGATCGAACTTGGCATACAGAGCCACCATAACCCACTCTACATCCAGGGGCCGTTTGGAAGAGGATTGGCCATGCATGACGGGATTCGCTGTACCTTCACTAACTGATAATTGATAAAGAACACCTTTGCCACACAATGCCTTTCTCAAATAACCCGGGCAGCACCGGGTCCCCAAGCTAGTTTTAAATAAATAACAGATTAAAATACATTGGAACCTTGACTAAGAGCATCACAACTTAAGAGCATTTTGAGTTAAGAAAGAGGAGGACAAGAAAGGTGTATGCTCTATTTTATTGTATTGTATTGTGTCTAACAGTCTATTAGATGATATCGAATGGTCCATTATAAACCCAGTCAGTAACACCTTGAAGACATCTTTCCTCCTCTTTCATTTGTACTTCCTTATAGGCACTCAGGGTGATTTACAAATTAAAAATGCAATATATCAGTTCAGTATTCAAATGGAATTTCAGTACAAATAACATTTTAAAACAATTTAAAGCATATATGTAAAAATAATTTAAAGCAGTTTTAAAAACACAATGAAAGGTTTGTAATGTTTTAAATGTACTGGCCGTTTTTAAAAACCATGAATAAGGCATGTTTACCTTATTCTTCCCTCCAGAGATCACCCCATTTGCTTTTTCATCATCAGAATTACTTTCCCTCTCCAATCCCTCTCCATTGCGAAGTAGCAGCAGCAACTCCTTTCAAAGTCTGAGAGCTGCTGGAGAGGGAGAAAGAAAATAAGGATTTGGATAGTATGAAATGAGCTCCCTATGCCCCATCCAAGTATATGAACCCAGAACTATGCTTGTCAAAATTGGATTTCTGCTGCTTGGGAAAACACGATAAATCCTCCACTTGACAGTTCCTTTCTATTCTGCCTGGTGGGTAATAAATTCCATCTGAAAACGATAGTACTCCCTAGTCCCAGACTATGTGAGATTTCCTCCTCCTCAACCAGGCCATTCCCAGAATCACCAGATATTGATCCATGGCCATCGTTATGAACTGTAAAGTCTCTTGGTGACCCATTTTTACAAACTAAGTTTTGTATGCCACTGGTGTACCTTCTGCCATAGTTCTATCCAGCTGTGTAAACACAATTGGTCTCTCTAAAGTTAAACTCAAACTTTCAGCCACAACTAGGGAGATGAGACACCATTCACACACACAATTCAATAGTGCTTGTAAATTCATTGTCTGTCCCTCTCCCTCATTTTTTAGCTTAATATGTAATAAAATCATTCCACAATCAGCACTTACCAAAGGCCCTATGCTCTGCAGACATTCGATCTGCCACTGAGCACAATTTATGACAGATCTATGAAATTTTCTGGCACCAACCTTTTCTGGTTCAATGTTGGGATTTTCTTCTTTCACCCATGAATTCTCTTTTTCCACTCTTAATCTTTTTTATTTTCTCTTTCTTCTTCTCTAACTCGCTTGCCGTCATCTTGCTCCAGTATTCTGCCAACCTATGACCAGGTTTTCCACAGTTGAAACCGCCAGATGGTTTCCTCTTCCTTTTTTTGCTACTTGCATGGGATTGAGATGCTGTGCCTCCCAATGCTACTATGTTCCTCCCTGCTGCAAAAGCTCTTGCTCTGCTCTTCACCTGCTTTTTTTTTTTTTTGCACTTTCCACTTTCCCCACCAAAAGTATCCACTCATATAAATCCTCTGGATCATCCCTGTGCAAACACCACTCCAAAAGTTCAGATCTCAATCCATCTTTAAACCACTCAGGTATTTTCTCTGCCAGGGACTCAAAGTCCAGTACATATTTGTTAATGTGTGTGCTTGAGCTGAAATTTGGCTTTTCCAATGGATCTTGGAGTCTGACTCTCAAAGCTTCCAAGAAGGTTCTCAGTAGATTCAGCTCTGATACTCATGCTGCATGGAGCCACACAAGCCAATCAGCTGTGGGACCCATTAGATTTGCCCCCACCATCAGCACTTTTGCTGCCTCTGAGGAGAATAAATGGCCATAATCCTGCAAATAGTTCTCCACATTAGTGATGAGGTAAGACAACTTCTGTAGGTATCCTTTAAATTTTACCTTCAGTTCTCCTGTAACCAGTCCTTACCTGAACAAAGCTTTAGAGACACCAGAAGTTCTGGGCAACTGGCCCTATGATAGTCCACTTCATGGTCCTCCTTCCTCCTCTTCTGACTCCCTGGTCTGGGTAGCACCTCTCATTTCAGAAAATGCCACTCTCTTGAGGGATACAAGGATCCCTGGCTTCAGCTTTCCTCTTAATTGGAAAAAGATGTGCTGTAGCATTGTTTCTATGGAGTTGACTTTAGCTTCTAAAATGTGTCACTGCGGAGGAGTTTCCTTGCTTTCGGGGGGGGGGGGGGGGGAGTCTGGTCTTTTTTTTTTTTTTACCCAGACAGCTGGTATGTCTGATTATTTTGTAGTGGTCCAAGGTAACTCCCCTACATCTATAGCCCCCATTTCACTGAACAGGTAAAACTGCCACTTCTCTCCTTCCTCAGAGGTTGCAGTTCCCTAGGGAGACTTTTCACCACTATCTTGAAACTCCTTTGTTTCAGACATAATTCCAGATACTTACGGATGTTATTCAGGATAACCAGTAATTTAGAGATTAGCGACTTTATGTCAACCACTGCAGAACATCACCAGCAATGCAGTCGATGTAAAATTCAATTCCTTGGAAATAGATTTATTAGTTAGGTTTCTACATCATGCAAAAAGTTGATACTGAAGTTTACATGTGAAAATTCAAACTTTCTACTCACTACAACAAACCCCACCCTTGTGTCCATGTAGCACAGTTCAGTCCTCCCTTCAAATCCTTTATCAAAGTTTTCCCATGAGAAATAGTTCAAACAAGCCTGGTTCCAGTTTTGCCTCTTACTGGCACCTCCTTCTGGCCTTGAACTATCAAGGGGAGGATTTATAGTGTTTTCCCAAGCAGCAGAAATCTGATGTTTACTAATAGAAAATATACATCCTTTGCTGGCCTTTGATATGGGAGAGACCAGCATTGATAATGACAGGTGTTTGGTGATGGCTTTTATTAGCTCTGTCTGCCATTCTCCACTACCTTTCACATAATAATTTTATTCTCATCCTCATGCCTCCAGTGCAGTTTTCAGGGCTAGGCAGGAAAATTTGCTTTTTTGTTTGTTTTTGTTTTGTTTTGCTTTTGCCTACCCCACGTTATATCTGAGGAATTGTGACAATTGACTTAGGGAGGTTTTTCTAAAATAGCTGGTAGCCTGGCTGAAATTGGTGAACATCTTGACAGTCTTTTGGAAATGCAGAAGATTCTGGAGCTGCTTCTTTAGCCCTCAAGTCCTGAAATTTGAGGGAGGGGTTCCTTTGGCTTGTCTTTTAGTAGATGATCAGATTCACCCAAGGGAAGATTAAGGAGGTAGAGATAGAGTGACACCTGGCCTATGTGAATCTCACAATAGGATGCTCCTTGAACATAGTTTAAATAAGTTCTATGTTAAATAAAGTTACCATTTTCAACCCAATTCTTTGTGTCTTGTCTTGTTATTCTCCCCTTCAGAGATCACCCCATTTGCTTTCAAAGGTCTCAAATTTAATGATCAATAGAACTTTCCCAACATTCTGTAACACTTGATGGAATCAAGAAAATGTTACTTTATTTGCTTGAGAAATTCATCAAATTGGCATACTACATGTTAAATGTCCTATTTCACTTCTAGAGTTCTAAAACAGTTACAGCTCTCAAAAAGAGTAGAGTAGTAAAATAGAATGCCACCTTTTAGATGAACCATATAAAAGCTATTATTCCTGCTTAATCAAGAGGGTAGTGGTCTAGGTTTTATGTGGAGATCAATCAAACTATTAAACATTTTAAATTTCAAGTCTCTCCATAGTTAACAGACAGGTTACACTAGTATGTAAAGAAATTGAAGACCAGTATTTATGCTACATGTATGTAGACAAAGATCATTTATGGGGATCAATCATGATTGAGGTTTTTGTGTTCTTCTAAAGACACAAAATTTGTCACCAGTAAAAGCTACGACCATTAAATCCTGTAGTAGATAAGATTTTGATAATGGTAACCGAAAAAGATAGGCCTCTTTTTAATTTTCAAAAATAATCAAACAAAATTCTAACACAGTAGAATGAATAAGAGTTGAAAATGGATTCTAAATGGCATTTCTGATTATTCCATCTGTTATGTAGTTGAATTTTCAAATTTCATTTTGCATTAAGAAGTATTAATGGTTTTGTTGGATCAAAACCTCAAAGGAAATCTCCATATTGTGCTTTATGTACATGTATACAATCTTTCTGACAATCCAGTAAGAGTGGTACAATTTGTTCATGTTTTCCTCCTTTTTAAACAGTTGAATTGCTGATCTTCCAAATTATATTTCTGTTGACAATGAAAGGTGTCCCACTCCTGGCATTTTCTTAGAAATAATGACACACTTTAGTACCTCTAAGTGCTGACTGAGTGCTTCTGCCTTTTCTTCCCAAGGTGACTGTAACACAGATTGATGAAAGATTCGGCAGACCTGCAAAGGTTAAAGAAGCAGGCCCAGAGCAAAGTAGGCTGCAATGACACTGATGGAATACAGTACAACGAGAGTGCCCACATTATTGTCCTCTCTTCTGATAACGGATGTAATATGAAAACCGACTACAGAAGAAAAGGACAAATTAAATCCATTAATCAAACATATCTGTGTTAAACAGTTGTTGTAAAGAGATGAACAAATGAAAAATTTTCTGTTTGTTTTCATGCAAACTGGGATTGGGGAAGAAAATTAATTATAAGTCTGCAGCTACACTATTAGTTAAATTTTTCTCAAGGAAACTATTTATTGCTTTGTCAAAGAACAAATGAACCTCATTAGTGAGATTAGTTTCCATCACTAGTTTTGCATTAGGAGAGACTAATAATATATACTTCAAAAGATACACTGAGGAAAAAAAGCTTCAAAGAATCTCTGGTCCATTTGTTACTTCTTAATTTATTACACTGTTTTCTAAAAAAAATAGAAACAAATTACCAATATACAGAATGTCAACCAGCTTAAAAAATTATCCATGTATGTAATATCTCACTAAAACATACAGTTATTTGGCTTCATCATAGGAAAATAAACCAGGACTTTTAAAAAATTGAACTTCTACTAAACCCAAGCTAAATGATTCATTCATGACGTCTGGTGTTGAGGCATCCAAGTGAAGCTCATATTATATATTTTGTGTACCATATGAAACTAGAAAAAATATGTTCCTAATGTTACAGGATTTTCTCAATATTTGTTGATATTCTCCTTCTTCTAAAAATATTTGGACAAACAACTGTTGTTCGCTTTAACATTCTTTAATCAAGTAATATTGCTAGAAACCTATCAATATTTAAATGTAATCGATCAATGGGGGACATGAGAGAAGCCTCCTCACAGGATTGCAAGACATCCGGGCATCTCCTGAGCAACGTCTTCGTAGACGGTTGATTCTCTCAATCCAGAAGCGACTAGAAGTGACTTGCAGAATGCAAGCAAGCAAGCAAAACAACCAATGGACCTTTTCAGGACCAACCATGACAATAATCTCAATCAACATTGAAGGCATGTCAGCTGTCAAAGAACAACTGCTCTATGAACTGTGCCAAGATAAGAAATGTGATGTGCTGTGTGTCCAAGAAACACACAGGGATGAACAACAGAAACAACAAAAAGTTCCAGGAATGGTCTTAGTAGCGGAAAGACCACGTGCGCAGTATGGAAGCACTGTCTTTGTAAAACCAGGTCTCCAAGTCAGCAGTGCCCACAACACTGAAGAAAACAATATAGAGGTTATAACAGTAGAGCTTAATAACATCACAATCACCTCTGTGTGCAAGCCCCCTAATGAAGAGTTCTGCTTCTCCTCCCCTGAGAACTTTGATAGGCACCAAAAGGTGGTAGTAATTGGTGACTTTAACAGCCATAGCCATGTATGGGGATATGCTCAAGAGGATAAAAATTGAGAGGCTGTTCTCTCCTGGTCTGAACTGCACAAACTATCACTCATTCATGATAGTAAGCTCCCACTATCCTACAACAGTGGGAGATGGCACCGAGGTTATAACCCAGACCTCTTATTTGTGAGTGACATCATTGTACAGCAATGCACTAAATCAGTGGGACCACCAATACCAAACACACAGCACCGACTAATAGTATGCCAACTGTTCCCAACCATAAGGCCTCAGGAAGCTTGATTTAAACCAAGATTCAACTTCAGAAATGCAGAATGGTCTAAATTCTTAGACATGTTAGATGACATGATCATATCGGTCGCGCCAATCCCTGAGGAATACGAGCACTTTATCGAAATAGTGAAAACCTGCTCATGGGCCTCTATACCGAGAGGCTGCAGAACCAACTACCTTCAAAGCATTACTCCTGAAACAGCTTCCCTGTTGGAAAACTATTACAGGCTCCACAACGAAGACCCATTTGGTGAGCAAACCCTTCAGGCAGTGCAGAGCATTGTGTCCTCCATCTCTGAAGCCAAGAAAGAACAGTGGATAAAGCTGATCACAGAAGTTGACATGGGCAGGAGCAGTGAGAAGGCGTGGAGGCTGCTAAGATGGTTGAACAATGACCCCTCACAAACTAATACCCATGCCAACATAAAGGCAGATTAGATCGCACAGCAACTCTTGAAGAATAGGAAACCCAACCTTGCCACCAAAGTAGGAAAGAAACCAATAGCCAGACAACCAGAGATTGAGAACAACAACCTTCATGAACCCTTTACATCTACTGAATTGGACATGGCTCTCAATAAATGTAAAAATGGCAAAGCAGCTGGCTTGCATGATCTACAGATGGAACAAATGAATAACTTTGGTCCAAAAGCAAGGGGCTGGTTGCTGGAGCTGATGAACAACTGCACTGCATCTTGTCAGATCCCCAAAATCTGGAGAAAAGCAAGAGTCATAGCCATCTTGAAACCAGGCAAAGACCGTAATGATCCAAAAAGCTATAGACCAATCTCCCTGTTGTGCCACCTCTGCAAAGTTCTGGAGAGACTTATTTTGCATAGAATTATGGAAAAAATAGACCCATGTCTGATTCCACAGCAAGCTGGCTTCAGGAAAGGCAAAAGCTGCACATCGCAAGTGCTAAACCTGACTCATTACATAGAAGATGGCTTTGAAAGGCAGCAGATCACAGGAGCTGTCTTCATAGACCTGTCAGCGGCTTATGATACTGTAAACCACCGCCTCCTCCTGAGAAAAATGTATAATATCACAAAGGACTACCACCTCACCTGCCTCATAGGAAACTTGCTACAAAACAGGAGCTTCTTTGTTGAGTTCCAGAGCCAGAGAAGCAGATGGCGGAAAACAGAAGAACGGCCTGCCTCAGGGGAGCATGCTTGCTCCATCCATGTTCAACATTTACACAAATGACCAGCCACTGCCAGAAGGGACAGAAAGTTTCATCTATGCTGATGATTGTGCCATTACTGCTCAAGCAGGGAGCTTTGAGATGGTAGAACAGAAGCTATCCGAAGCTCTAGGTACTCTTACTGCCTCTTACTGAGTCGCCCCCAGGCTGAGAACAGCGGTATATAAGCAAAGTAAATAAATAAATAAATAAATATTACAGGGAAAACCAGCTGATCCCTAATCCATCTAAAACACAGACATGTGCTTTTCACTTTAAGAACAGACAAGCATCCCGAGCTCTGAGGATTACCTGGAAAGGAATCCCACTGGAGCATAGCAGCACACCCAAATACCTGGGAGTCACTCTGGACCATGCCCTGACCTACAAGAAGCACTGCCTGAATATCAAGCAAAAGGTGGGTGCTAGAAACAATATCATACGAAAGATGACTGGCACAACCTGGGGATCACAACCAGACACTGTGAAAACATCTGCCCTTGTGCTATGCTACTCTGATGCTGAGCATGCATGCCCAGTGTGGAACACATCCATGCTAAAACAGTAGATGTGGCTCTTAATGAGACATGCCGCATTATCACGGGGTGTCTGCACCCTACACCACTGGAGAAACTCCACTGTCTAGCCAGTATTGCACCACCTGATATCTGCCGGGAAGTAGCAACCAATAGTGAAAGGACTAAGGCAGTGACATCTCCAGTTCATCCCCTGTTTGGATATCAGCCAGCACACCAATGACTTAAATCAAGAAATAGTTTGTAAGATCTACAGAGACACTCGCTGGAACACCACAGCAAGTGAGAGTCCAAAAGTGGCAGGCTCAAACCCAAAACCTTAATGAATGGCTAATACCAAATGAGAGACTCCCCCCTTGGCACACAGAAAACTGGGCGACTTGGAAGGTGCTGAACAGACTGCGCTCTGGCACCATGAGATACAGAGCCAATCTTAAGAAATGGGGCTACAAAGTGGAATCGACGACATGTGAGTGTGGAGAAGAGCAAACCACTGACCACCTGCTGCAATGCAACCTGAGCCCTGTTACATGCACAATGGAGGACCTCCTTGCGGCAACACCAGAGGTACCCCAAGTGGCCAGATACTGGTCAAAGGACATTTAATCAACTACCAAGCTTACAAACTTTCTGTTTTGTCTGTTTGTTTGTTTTGTTAAAAATGTAATGCAAATGTCTGGTTGATACTGACACGATAAATGAAATATCCTTTATATCTCCAAAATATTATTATTGACATTTTAATGTATTTTTAAAAGTCTTTCTATAAATTTTGCCATTAATTCCTAGGTAAAGGTAAAGGTTTATGCTTGACATTAAGTCTAGTCATGTTCGACTCTGGGAGGTGGTGCTCATCTCTATTTGTAAGCCGAAGAGCTGGTGTTGTCCGCACACGTCTCCAAGGTCATGTAGCCATCATGACTGCATGGAGCACCATTACCTTCCCACTGGAACAGTGCTATTGATCTACTCACATTTGCATGTTTTACATGTACCATGTTATCCTCCACCTACTCCGTTGTTGAGGTCTTTGGATCTTCAGACTGTGCTTGGTCTGGAACCTCCCCCGCGGCCACTCCTGAGAGTGCATGTCTCCAGTTGTTGTGCCCACAGGTTCATTGGAACATGTAAACCCCCTCACCATGACAAGGTGACAGTCCATCAACATCAGCGAGTGGTGACGGGGGAAGGACAGTGAATTCTGGAAGCCCCTAAGCGCATCAAGCCAACTCCGACCAGGACCGCCTTCCACCTGGAATGCCCTCACTGCGGGAGAAGATGCAGATCAAGAATAGGGCTCCACAGTCACCTACTGACCCTGGAGGACCATCCTACTTGGACAATGAGGGGTTGCCTAAGTAAGCAGCATGTTTTAGAACGGCTAGGTTGGCAGAAACTGGGGCTAACAGCGGGAGCTCATCTCACTCCTCGGATTTGAACCACTGAACTTTCGGTCAGCAAGTTCAGCAGCTCAGCTATTTAACCACTGCACCACTGGGGGCTCCTTCCTCATAATTTGAAATACATTAAAGTGAATAATTTACCTATTTTAACTTTGTGAGAATGATGTGCAGTGTGAATGTACACTTTTCAAAAGTGCCATTTAGAAATCATGTTCTTAGTTTTAAGTTTATAATTTTCTGGAAAGCAAACATTTTAAAGCTTTTAAATGGAAATGGAAAGTATATGAAAATGGCAGCATTCTTCCACTGAAATTATGTTTATAATTCATTATTCTTATTTCTAGCTGGTCAAGCTAACATTATTTTGAGCGATTTGTGCAATGCTGACTAGGATAAAATACCAATTAGCTCCATCATTATTCCCTAAGAGAATCCTCTGAGGTGCTTTCCTCACCCAACCCAATCCACTATTTATCCCTTTCTCATGACTCTTTTTAGTAGGCACGCAGATCTTCACTTATTTCATTATTATAGTTGTAAATGTACAATTGTAGAACTTTTTTCTACCAAGAGGAGATTATTAATGATTTTTCACTTAGGGTTTTTGTGGGGGCTGGAAATTCATGAGGTTCTTTTTAATGCATTGAGCTGTAACTTGAAGACACATATGGAGGTTTGCATATGCACATATACACATCTATATTGGATAAAAATGATTGAATGTAAGTATTTATGTGCTCATGTGCTACTGAAAGAAATGATCTCATAAGCAGCTGTTCTCCTTAACGCCGATATTTTCTCTCAAATGTCTGAGAAACCCAGTGATAGCAGAAGAAGCCTCTGAAAAACATTAGTTTAATGAAGCATTAGATGTAGGTTATCAGTACTGGAAAAAGTGTCACCTATTCCACATATTTCTTTAATGTGCATGTATGCTTGACCGCATAATGCAAATAGTTTTAAAAATAGAAATTATTGCTCCTTCTGTTACAGTGCATATGAATATTCCTTCACATTGGATAAAGGGGTCAGGGGATCTGGCTTTATAGGCTTTTTATGCTCCCATCTAGCTAAATAAATTAGACTAGGAAGAAAAGGCTCAGAGATTTTGAAGACTGCTAACAGTAACTAATTCTATAATAATGCTGCTTTTCAACACACATTGAATTTTTTCCACAATTATGCAGAGGAATTATTTGAAACCCATGCATGAATGGGAACTTGGATCTCTTAATTTTTGCCCATGGGCATTCAATTAACTGAGGTATTCTCAGTTGATTAAGAAGTGATGGAATTTCCTCAGAAAGTACATGCACTAGTTAACATTTTGGGCTATCTGGACATAAAACAAGCTACAACAACATAATTCTTTGCTATTAATTCCCTGCGGTAGGCCTTCATGATTCATTTTTCTGCTCTAAAAGATTGTCTGAAATGTGGTAATCTAATATATGTCACAGGAACACAGAAAAAGGCACAACATGACCTGCTATAATGTTCAGAAGTAAATTGTCTCTTTTACCTAGTTCTTGGCTGCTATGCATAGAATGTCAAAATTGTTGTCTTTCTGATACCTGACTATAAATAAGTGCCATGTCCTAGATAAACAGAGTTCATAGGGTAGGCAACCATGGTGGTTGTGAGATCCAATGTTTACCCTCACAGTATTTATTTCTTTATTTCATACATTTCTGTCCCGCCCTCAGAGCGGGACTCAGGGCGGCCTCACATAGGCATCAACAATGCTTACAACATATACATCAAAGAATACAATAAAACAGTAAAATAGTAAAATCATCTTAAAACATCAAACACACCAACCAATACATTCATTTACCAGATAATATTAAAATGCTAGTAAAACAAAAATCAAACCTGGAAATCCAGTGTCGCAACCCAAAATCCTTTCCTATTGTCATTATCATCTAATCAAATGCTTGGCTACAGAGCCAGGTCTTCAGTTATCTTCTAAAGGACAGGAGGGAGGTGGCCAACCTGATGTCCTTAGGGAGGGAGTTCCACAGACGGGGAGCCACTGCCGAGAAGGCCCTGTCTCTTGTCCCCACCAACCATGTTTGTGAGAGTGGCGGGATTGAGAGCAGGGCCTCTCCTGACGATCTTAAGCTTCGTGATGGTTCATAGCAGGAGATACGTTCGGACAAGTAATCTGGGCTAGAACCGTTCAGGGCTTTAAAGGTTAAAACCAGCAATTTGAATTGTGTCCGGAAGCCAATCGGCAGCCAGTGGAGCTGACGCAACTGAGGAGTAATACGCTCCCTGTACACCGCTCCAGTTAACAACATGGCTGCCAAAAAAATAGCTCCATAGACTACATGTTCTAGATGGGCCCAGATGATTCTTTCTATACTTTTCTGTAATTTCTCTCCATCTCTTGTCACATAACATATTTTCAGAAAACATAACCCTACATATTACTTTGGGTGATACTTTTGAATTTTAACATTGTGCTTTTGAGAAGAGTATGAAACAGAAGATCAAATTGCTATATTCATTTCCTCCAATTTGCTTGATTGGATGAACCTTCTTCAGTTTAATCTCTATGATCCTGAGATTTTAAGAAGAATTACTGATGTCATCCATGATGGTCTGGTCTCTTGCCTATGTCCTTATTGTGATCACTCTGTTTGACTTGTAATCTGACTAGGCTAATGTGTTTCTAACAGCTGCTTGAGCTGCAGATAATTTGTTAATTCTTTGAATCAAACTGATAATAAAGGCTCAACTGTATCAAATGATTTCAGAGTTAGCAGTTTTATCCAGAGCATCTGACAAAACCTTATCTATTCTCTGTGTGAAGTTCAGTGACACCTTATTCATTCTATTTTTCTAGTTGAGAAAAGTTATCTTAGACTTTAAAAAATGAGACAGGGGGTTACAAAATAATATTAAGGCATGTCTATGGGGTGCAGGCTGCATTTTCACCTTTCCATTCTACAACCTCAACAAAACCTGAAAACTAGCTTGGCTTGTTGATCTAAGAACACATTTTATAGTGTCATGTTCAATCTTATATGCAAACCACATCCTGGTTTCATACACTGGTTTTGATGAAACCAGAAACCGTGTTTTAATGATGCTGAGGTTTAATTTAGAAGAAAAAGACATAATTAAATTGACACAGACAGAGTTTTTGGTCCCTATTATAAAGTTTTTGAATTGTTCAAATGTTAAGTCTGTGCTATTTTTCTTGTTTATCTTGAGATATTTCAAAAATTTAACATTATGTATTAATATATCATACATTAATAAACAGCTGAGTTTTGGCTTACTTGTGGGAAATTAGTATCATTACTGTTGGCTCACATTCTACAATGCACTTACAATTTGTAACCTAGAGTTACAGATCTGTAATTGCTCGCTATTTGTATATGGTATGGATTAATTATTATGGTACAATTTTCACAATCAGAAATACCTGCTGGAATTCACCTCAAAGTTGAGATGGCTCCTCCATGTAATGGGGATCTGCTTTATCACATGAGTTGACTGCTTCAGAAAACATTGCTATCTCTGTATTGTCGAAAGCTTTCGTGGCTGCAATCACTGGGTTGTTGTAGGTTTTTCGGGCTGTCTGGCCATTTTTAGAAGCACCCTCTCCTGACATTTCACCTGCATCTGTGGCAAGCATCCTCACAACCTCTGAGGATGCTTGCCACAGATGCAGGCTAAACATCAAGAGAGAATGCTTCTAGATCATGGCCAGGCAGCCCAAAAAACCTACAACAACCCATTGCTAGCTCTCTCCCACCTGGAGTCCTGCCATAAGAGACATGCCATATGGAGCAGAGAAGCTGCTAATGCATTTGTAGAGGATTATAAGCATCATCCAGCAAAGGCTGAACCACTGCTCCTAAATCTTCCTTTTGACTGATGAGAAACATTTAAGAGCAGGGAATAGTCTGGATTAAGTTTCTGTTTGTCCATCCTTGTTCACTGCATGACAGGCACCAGAGCCAATTTATTTTCTTTAGATTGAGGTGCAAAGCACTAGTAAAGCTGTGTGTTATCCGCATACTAATGCTACTGGATTCTATAACTCCAAATAACTTCTCCCAGCAGTTTCATTTATATGTTGAATACCATGGATAACAAAACTGAACCCTAAGGCATTCTACATGTCAATATCAAGGAGTCAAACAGGAATGTCCCAGCACCAACCTCTTGGTTTGTCCCTCCAGGAAGGAGTGGAGCCACTGTAAAACATTCTACTAAGTCCCATCCCAGCAAGCACCACCCCCCTCCAATGAACTATGGTTGATAATGGACCTCTTCACACAGCCCCTAGGGTCGTGTCATTTTGCATTGGTACCCTGTTCCTGTCCCCATCATATGGGTGAAAGGGTGGCAATGAGCATTGCTGTATTGCCCTTTCCCCCATCAGATGGAGGAAAGGACAACAAAATGTGTGTAGCTCTGTCAGACCTACCCAAAATACACTTCTCTCCCTAGGGTGGCAGAGGAAGTGTCAATGTGATGAGGTCGAATATCAAAAAGTGCTAAGAGCTCCAACAGAACCAATAGGAACATACTATTGCCATGCTGAACATATGAAACCCAAGCTATCTTTGTCCCATAGCTAGTTCTGAAACTTGTTTTCAATGGAGCTCGACAATCCATTTGAGAGATATCAGAAAGAACGGTGGCATTTGTTTACACGTATAGACAAATGTAAATGAATGACAAATAGAAATGTAAAAGTTATCAGATTTTTACTAGGCAGTAACTTAACAATTGTAATTCCAGCCAGGAGACAATTGTAATTCTAGCCAGTCTCCTTGTGGAGAAAAAAACATACGGTATAAATAAACATAATAATAAACATAACAACAACAACAACTTCTGAAGTAATTCTTCCAAAATATATATTTCCAACATATTACTGTTATTATAGATAATGAGTCAATAAAAATACTGTATTCAGCATGTATGTGTGTATTCAGTACATTAATTATCTTTTATAAAATGTAACATAAAACAGTTGAGTTAAGCCATCTTATATATCCTTTGCTTGCTTTTCCAATGCAGCTGGAATACTTAAGCAGTAGCAGAAAGAACAGTCAGCTCGAAATAAGATGAAGTGGCAACTGAAACAGCAGCTGATATCCTCCCTCCACTTCCAAATATACTGCTATTTCTAATCTCACTGAATAAAATCTCTGAATTTCAGGATGCAGTCATAAAGCCTCGGGCATCTCAGTGGGAATCCAAAGAGCCCTGAGGCTTTATTCACACCCACTGATCTTGTCTTCATTCACATGCTATACAGGCAGCAAGGAAGTATACTGTAGAAATCAAGAAGTGCTTTGAATTTTTAGCAGTTTTATACTGTTCTTTTCTTCCATAAAAGAAAATATTCTATTTAAAAGTGACAGAAAAAATAATGCTAAAAATCACCCATCATAAAACAGGATAATGATTAATCACACAATCATGTAGTTATGACTATGATAATTGCTTATAGTAAGACTAATACAAAAACAATTAGATCAACTTCCCTAGTTTCTTGAGCCTCTCTTGTGACAGACTATGTATGCCAACAACACTTCCCAGCATGTCAATTCTTAGCTTTCTGAACAGAAATTTTGAATGTAAGTGTGTAGTAATAAAAACTAAAATTTTGCATCTTATAAGAAAATATGTGTCATAATTGATGTGTTAATCTTGAAGATTCTATTGGACAAATTCTCTTTTGCTGATACATGCTTCCCTCTGGAAAAGAAATCTCAGCCACGCATGTCTACCTCCTAAACATTCCCACACAGTTTGACCCTTTTAGTTCTTAAATTTCTAGGTCATCCTGCTTCAACATTAAATTCTCAAAACCAAGGAATCCTGTGACTTGCAGTCTGATGAAGCACCAGAGTAGTTGACAAAGAATACTAAAGAACTTGCAAAACTGACATTCCCATGGTTCCATAGCATTGAGCCTTGACAATTAGCTCCACATAAATCAGACTAAGTAGTTTCCAGTTAAATGTCTTCCAGACATTTAAGAGTTAGATATGTTAAAATTAAACTAGCAGAACCTACAGGGAATTCTGGCATGGGCTGGTCCATAAGGTCGCAAAGAATTGGAAGTGACTGAATGAAAAAAGAAGAACCTATAAAACTGCTTTGATAAAGACATTACTATTGTAAGTCCCAAAGTAATACTTAGTTACTTAGTAACTCATTAATGTATTGAATATCCTTAATTTTATTAGGCTTTCAAGGCATCAAAAACAGAATGATTAGACCTTCACAATCAAATCGGCCAAGTCCCAAATTGAATTACTCTGATTTCTGAGGGCCCAGATGATGGTAATGGGAACAAACCTTTTTCTAGTGTCAGGAGAGGTCCCCTTGAACTACTAGATCAGGTAGGCAGGAGCAGCAACAATAGCATTGCCATGGCAAAGTCATGAGAAATAAAGTGAGAATATTTGGGATTACTGTGGGATCAAGCCAGACAGGAAGACTGCTGTTTGCTTTTTTGTAGACATAAAATGAGCATGGAAAGAATGCCAGGGCATGCCACATCTGCAGCCTCTTCTAACACTTTCAGAAGGAGCACCAAATGCTCTTGCACAGGAAAAGTCCCAGTGCTTTGGCAATGGGGGCACAATTTGGACAGTAAGAAAAAATAGTTCTGAATCCCTGATTGTGGCAATTTTCTTTTCACGAGAGGCTTAGATAGGCAACATCGAGGAGATAAACAGGAGGAATTATGGGGAAATATCATAAAATTCTCCATTGTTCCAGCCAAGATCACCAAATGGTGGTTGTGGATGACTGGATGGTCTATGTTGTGTTATGCTGAACTGTAAATACTGATGTTCGTCTTAGATTATATAACATGGTACTGAAATTTCATCACTTGGCAACCCAATTTAAGAATGTCAAAGAGCATGACTAATAGAATAGGCCATAGCATTACTTTGCTACATTAAGTTAGATTCTGCAGGATAAGAGCATGTAATGTCTAATATTTTAGTTTGGAAAACAAAATTTCCAACATTTATACCAGTACTAAGAGTTCAAAGTCTACCTTTCTGATTTGTACCAAATGTAAATATCCCCAAGGAAATCTCTTTTGACTAATTGGTTCATATAAGCAAGTCTCATGCTGGAAAGCCAACACTCTAAATCCATCAAGAAAGAGTTTGCAAAAACAGTTTATAGGAGTCAAACCATTAGCACAGTACACTATTATATCATTTTTGAAAGACAGGGACTAAACCGAGGACAGAAGTACTAGAGGGGGAAAAAGAAATAATATGAATTGCTGCTAAATATGGGAAAAGGAATTGTAGAGAAAATCTTATCTAAAAACTAAGCCTGTGGTGCAGCATACATTATGAGCTAACTTTGCTACAAGAACAGATGGATAGCAATGTCAATATCCATTCACTCATTCACCAAAACAAACTAAAGGGCATTCTACAAATACGTCACCACTGGCAATATACATATATTCCCTTGACTGTTTCTGAGATGACCCGGACCGCACTGTTATGAGAAAAAAATCATTTACAAATTTTGCAGACACAGTTTGCCTCTCTGGAGTATATTATTAACCACATCATAAAAGCTTCGTAGAATCTGAAATTTGGTAGACCTGGACTGAGGCAATGAGGGGAAAGATGATTTTCTGAAAGAGAAAACTGCATTTTTAATTAAAAAAAGCAGCATGTATTTCTAAAGTGATAGAAGCATTTTATAGCAATCAATATCTGCAACCAAACTAGTTTAGTTGCTTGCAGTCAATCTAACTGTCATCTATATCTTCCATTCATAGATATGAACTCTGCAATCCAATAAGAGAAATTTAGGAGAGTTATTTCAACTCACATATGCCAAAACTCAAGTTTGTAATAAGCCTTCAAAACTACAAACTATGCTTCGGAAAAATTTCCCCTTTGACCAAAAACTCCCAGAATCTAGCAGCTGCTGTTACTGCCTGAGAAATTCTGGGATCTCTTTATTCTAGCTGAAGGTTATGCATATCTGGATTCTATATCAGCCCTGGTCCTGAATGGACATGGAAATGTGCATCCGTGCATCTCAGTGGACTAGTTTAAAAAAAGAACCCCACAAAAAAAGGACCTCACTATCTCTGAGGATGCTTGCCATAGATGCAGGTGAAACGTCAGGAGAAAATGCCTTTAGAACATGGCCATATAGCCCAAAAAAACCTACAACAACCCAACCCCACATTTGCAGGCAGATACTGTGGTTCCTGGGTTCGGTTCCAATTTGCAATTAGCAGGTAATGTGGCCACAATCCCAGCCTCAAACCAGTTCCTGTGGTGTTTTTGTATGTACTGCATAGTGAAACCAGTTTGTTTTAATCCACCTGTATCTTTGTCTAAGAAATTCTTCTGAAGTTTATTAATGCTATTCCCATCCAACTATTCTGACTATGTCTATGTAACATGCTTTTAGCATATATTGGTCAAAATTCTAAGTTGTGATATACTCTGTGTAACTTTACACAACTGTAAATAAGTTGCAAAGGTCTAATACAATCCTGGTAGTTAATTGCAAAGATACACAACAAGGCACCAGCCAGAGAGCTCAATTTTCAATGGGTGCTGATATGGTTCAGAACATGATGTGCAGCCCCATGGTGGTGGTTGCCAACTGCTTTTTGCTGCACAGGTAAAAACTCTTACTTGTAAGGAGTCCAGGAGGATGCCACCCATTGTCTCTTTCCATCATCATATAGCAATATTTGAAGCTTTTCTCAAATGCCTTTTAGTGAGACTGAAAAGAAGGCACATCTCCAGCCTTGTGTGACAAGTATTGTAATTTGCATTACTTTTTTACTGCTCAAAGTTGTATTACCATTCAAGTGCTTAGGACATGACCTATTATTCAAACATTTTGATGGCAAATAGCATAAACTGAAGGTTAGTATTTCCAAAATATTTGAAAGAAAACCCCATATCTCAGAGGTTTAGGAATGGGATATTAAATAGTGACACATATGACTGTTCACAGAAAAAGAGAAAAATCTCTGCCACTACCTTTGTGACTTTTTAGGAGTATGGTATGCATATTTATATCTGTACACAGGTACATTAAAATCAACACAGGAAAACTGAATCCATATTAATGTGGAAGAAACAATAATTGTAAATGATAAAAGTAATAGCCATGGTGAGGACAGAGATACAGCTATTAGGTTGGAGGGATAACAAAATTAGGACATTGCCCTTCAAATAACTTTTTTCCTCCAAATAAAATCTTCATTGGGGCCCCAATTTTCTAGCATAGCAGAAAATTGAATTGCTCTAAAACTTCAGTAGAGCAATTCAACAGTTTAAGCATGCAAAAAGAGGCTGGGCCAGATAAAATTATCAAGAAAATGTGAATACAGGAAATATATGAGTTGTAAGTGTGAATTATTTTTATAATCTTATCCTCAATGTCCCACCCATGGGGGTGTGCATGATTTTTATTTGGAAGGTAATACTCCATTTTGTTTCCCCATAGTTACACTTCTGTGTGAGGATAATGTTGATGATGTGTTTAAAAACAAAATGTCTTGATCACATATTGCTTCTCATAATTCAGTTTGTACACATAGGATATTAGTAAAGAACATTAAAATGTCTCTTGAGGCCTAAAAGGGAAACGTAAAATTGCCTTTCAAAACCAAATATCACTGGAGTTCTCAGTACTTTTCATAATTTCAGTTCTAATCCTAAATATAATGCATTGCCAAACTTTTCTAACTCCAGATCTTCTTTTGAGCAGGCATCATGCTTCATAGGAAAATAGACCCTGAAATCTCAAAGAGAAGACATAGAAAAGGATCTAGCAGACAGCAAAACCAAAAATGAATTTATTCATTTACTTTCCTATATATTTATTCTACTGTTCAGACAAAACTTGTCTATAGCATTGTTTTGAAGAACATTTGTAACCACAAAGGCTTTGTGCTACAGTGTTTTTTATGATATCCCCCCTCCCCCCCCCCTTTTCCCACTGTTAACTAATTTATGAAATTAGGCTATAAGGGCTAACCCTGGAGGGAAAGGGAAGGAAATTACATTCTGTGAATCCAATAATTGAGATGGAAGGGAAACCTGTTAAATTCTGTGCCAGTAGTTTTCTCAACTACAGAGCCAAAATTTCTCTTTTTAAAAATGTCTGTTTCAGTTTGATGTCAACTGTTACTGGTGTATCAAGTAACACTTAAAGAAATGCAAATAAATTAGTTACCTGACATAGTCTTTTTTTCTACTGAAAAAAAAACACCACATGCATTTACACTAAAAATAGACACATAAATACTAGGGTTATTAAGTTTGGTTTGGAAAAGCCTAAAATTTGGGAAAACTTACTGAATTTGGACTTTTGAACCAATTTTGAGCTATGTGGGAATAGTGGGAGGAGCAATTCCAAATTTGAACCACTTACAGCGCTCCATGCAGTCATGCCAGCCACATGACCTTGGAAGTGTCTACGGACAACGCTGGCTCTTCGGCTTAGAAATGGAGATGAGCACCACACCCCAGAGTCAGACATGACTGGACTTAATGTCAGGGGACTACCTTTACCTTACCCATTTTTCGGAATTATTTTCAGATGTCTTCCACAGTTATCTTGATTTTCAGAACCATTAAGCAACTTTGGCAAAGCCTAAACAAAAGGTTTTAAAATCTCGCGGTTTTCTTTCCCTGGCGCATGGCAGCGATGCAAAGAGGGACGAAATGAATGTGGCTAAGCAGCAGCACAGCTCTTCTTGAAGGCCACGCCCACAGTGGTAGAGATTGCAAAAGTTCTTGCTGTTAAACTACAGGACCTTTTGCAATCTCTACCACTGGGGGCGTGGCCTTCAAGAAGAGCTGTGCTTAGCCACACCCACCTCATCCCTCTTTGCATCGCCACTCACCAGGGAAGGGAAACTGCGAGATTTTAAAACTGTTTGTTTAGGCTTTACCAAAGTTACTCGCTTAATGGTTCTGAAAATCAAAATAACCATGGGAGACATCCAAACATCACAGAATAATTCCTACTGCCTTGCTGCTCATTAGCCGAGATGGTTGAGCAGGAGTTCTTTGTCTAAATATAAAATAAAGTGAATCTACAAAGGTGTCTAAAGAGAAGGCAACAAAGCCTTTCCCTGCAATAAACCTTTCCCTGCAATAAAGATAGCATGTGTTCACCACAAAAGGGGAGCTCCATGGCTCTCCACACACACACACACAGTTTGTGCTACACAAAGTTTCTGGAGTAGAACAACTACTTTTCAACTAAATCTGGCTACCAGTATTTAAAAAAACCCTCCAAAATCAGCACAGTAAATAAAGAGCAACACTCAAAAAACAGGGGAATTCCAGACAGGAAACAATCAAGGCCAGCTAACACCTCCCAACAAAGGATTCCCCAGGCAGGAAGCAGCCAGGCTGTAAAGAAGATTAACGGGAACGAGGGGTCCCTTCACACATGTGTGACAGGGGGGAACCTTTCAATCCCACCGCTGCCACCAATGTAAGGAAGAACGCACTGCGGATCCCACCCAAGGCGAGGGGATCCACTGTGCTGTATTACTGGCAGGGGAGATCTTTGCTTTTAAATCCCCACCTGACACCACTGTAATAAAGAACGCTGACCGATCACCTTGCGTGACAGGAATTTGAGTGAGGGAATGACTAATGATGTGAGAGACCGATGATATTGGTAGATTTTTGCCGCCACCACCTCAATTTTACTGTTTGAGGAAACAAGGTGTGAATGTATTTGAGGTAATATGTGCCTAGGCTTCTGGCTCTTCTTTTTGGGCTCCTTTGCTTGCTGACTGGACTATAAAGGTATTCAGGCTGACTTGGTTTCACTAAGTAGGACAGACCGAGGCAGAGACAAGTTAACGATGAACTAATAACAGGTTTATTGAACTTTAAGAAGATGAAAACTCATAAAATGAGAGGTACACACGCATATTTTTGTTACTGAGGCTCAGGCTTACTAGACAAAAGGTTTCTACAGAAGTAGTAGCTTTATTTGAAGTGAGTCCCTTTCTACACACTATTCAACCCTCTGAAACAGTGTGTTTCTAAGATCAGTCACCCTGACTGTCTTACAGAGTAACCAGACTTCCTCTAGTCTACTCTCCACTATAGGGCAATAAGCCTACTTGTATTCTCTCCTTAATACAAGCTGACAAGTCTTCTCACTGACTCTCCTAGTCCAGTTTGACCGAAGCCCTTGTCCCTTTCTTTACTCCCTATTAGATCAACTCACTCACAAGCTTCCTTCTCCCTGTCTATAATACTTCTTCTCTGTTGAAATCCTACTCCCTGCTCTGTTGGAATCTTTCCCTGTCTCTCTTAGAATCCCTCTCTCTGTTCTGTCAGAACACTTCTCCCTCTCCTGTCAGAAGTGACAGCCTTTTTCACTCTCACCCAACTCCTCCCCTTGGTGCTTAAACCAATCAGGAGTTGGCTGGCTCCTCCCCTTGCCTCCTTGCCTATACTAAGATTTCCGCTACTCTAAGCTACCCTACCAAGATGGAGACCCAGCCCACTGACTCTCAGGCTTCGGCCTAGCCGGCAAAGGTTAGAATCTATTACACAGGCTTTGAAGCTGTGAGGCCATTCAATGTTAATAAAGTTGAACAATTGCAACATTCACACTTGCCTCCATCAGACAAGAGTTCTTTCTCCCACCCTGGTCATTCCAGAGATATATAGTCCTCACTTGCCTAGATTCCAGCAGATTTCACAACCTCTGACTCCCGGAGAGTGAGTGAGAGAGGGTCTTGCACCCACATTCATACAAAGAAACAGTGCAAAGATTGAGAGAAGATAAAGGTTCCTATTCTCCCATGCAAGCCAATGGCAGCAAAATAGCCTACTGGGCAGAGCTCCCACCTTGGAAACAAAAGCCTCCCCGATTCGAATCCCAGTCAGGAACAAAAATGTCAAAAACAGGGGAGTGCATGGAGGGTTGCCAAGACACCTGCCATTAACGAAGCAATTTGGAATTTTTTGATATTTCTGATCTTTTTTTCCAGAAAATTTCAGAAATCATTTCAAAATTGAATTGCCAGAGCCCCCTACATCCAAAACGAGTTTTGAACCATTTTTTTTTTACTCAAACAAGCCTAATAAATACTAGGCTTGTTTGATTTAAAAAGTGGTTCAAAACTCATTTCGGATGTAGGTGGTTCAATTCTAAAGTCACTTCCTTTAAAAAAAATCAAAACTTTGCGAAACTTCCAAAACAGCTTTGTTAATAATACGCATGCGCAGTAGGAAAAAAACAGCTCTGGCACTGGGGAAATTTCAGGGGTTCTTCCACTCAGGCCACTCCTGATAAACATGAAACTAAGGGCAATTTCAGATAGTGTCAAAATCTATGCCTAAAACCTGCTTTGGTGCAGATTACCACCCACACTTCCCCCCATACACCTGGGATTTCCCAGGGGAGAGGAGGTGGCTACATGCCATCCCAATTACAATCGGGATGGCACACAGACACCCCAAAGCCCCCAAAATTTACCCCTACAAATAAAACAAAACTTATCTGGCTGCCATAACATTTTCCTTGTACCTTTCTGGAACAAGGAAATGATGCACCAGGAGAAGGGGAAGAGGGGGAATAAAAATCCCTCCTCTTCCCCATCTCCTAGCACAGTGGTTCTCAACCTAGGGTCTCCAGATGTTTTTTGCCTACAACTTCCAGAAATCCCAGTCAGTTTACCAGCTGTTAGGATTTCTGGGAGTTGAAGGCCAAAAACATCTGGGGACCCCAGGTTGAGAACCACTGTCCTAGTACATCATTTTGGGGCTTGGGGGGAGGATGGGTGCTATCTCATACCTCACCCATGGGTGCTATCTCACATCTCACCCATGGGTAGTCCCAGGACTACCTGGGAGTGAGTTCCCACAGGCCAATCTAATAGGGTATCTAATTAATTCAGAATAAATTACACCTCCGGTAAAACCAAGACAGCTCCCAGTTTTTTGGGCCGGTCTGGATGGGCCCTAATAAGACTTTTAAATGCAAAAAAGAGGTTTTCAGGAAATAAATGAATTAACTCTAAATGGTTCTAGGATCAGCAGTAATTTGGTGGTAAAGAGAGAAAGCTGAAGAACAGATCAGTAACTTCAGAGATGGCCATGGTTAACACACCTCATTTATTTTGAAAAGTGACAGTACTTCAGACAAACATAGCAAGGTCATTTTTATGTCAGACACTGAAGGAGTCAATTTTATGGGCTTTCCAAAGGGCAGGAAGTCAGTGGCCACTCCTTTTTTGTTGAGAGACCTCCAAAATTGCTGATCACCCGGACAATCTGTATAGCTATATAATTAGGATATGGCAAAGTATAGTACATACACACACATGCAAATTGACCCTCACATAACGTTTCATCCTGAATTAAGCTATTGAAGAAAAGTTGGAAAGAGCGGAATGCTAAGTTTGCTCTGCTGCTTGGGGATACTGTCCTCATAAATATTTCAATTTTGAATTTACATAATAGAAATTGCAAGTATGTTAAGAATTATGTCTTCTGCTTATGCTTGCATGCTTTCTCTCTTTTCAGAATTGGATGTGTTTGATGGGGCTTCAGATGAGCAAGTCAATAGGGGCACAAGAGTGACAGTGACCCCCTGCACATTGGCCTGCAGAAATAGGAATTTGCAGATTATCCTGGTATATTATCAGTAAAAGGGACCATCCACTATTTGAGTCTTTTTTAAAAAAAAAAAGTTATGTGCTTGGTTAATTTTGTATTCCTTCCTTGTCTCACTGATATTCTTTTCTTCTTCTCAATGCCCCGCCTTTTGATAACACTTGAACAGTATGAAGGATTGAAGACATTAAAGTATTCTGATTTGTTCTTTCAGCAAAACGTTATAAATCCCACCAAACCGCTATGTATTTCTGAGTAGGCAAATGAGGGGTTTTTTTTATATTTTAGTTTTGTTAATGAGTAGAAGTCACATTTTCTACTTTAAGTGTTGCTTAATGCATATTTGACACCATTTGAAATCCAAAAAAAACCAACAAAATTAAGGTACATTTGAAACACCCTATGCTGATTAAGTGGTTTTGTTTGTTGTTGATTTTAAATGCTGCAACTTTTTTTTTAAAAAAAAGGTAGAGAATGATATCAAAGCCTTATGCAAGAAAATGTAGAATATCATGAATAATTAAAATAATCTGTTATGTATGAGTGTAAATGCTTTGGAAGTACCAGCAAATGACTTCACTTGCTCACCCCAATATGTGTATTGACTGTGAGCCATACTCATTGAACCACGTAAGTAGAAATAATTTGCACATATACGTGCTCAGAATAAGCATCAGATCTACGTTCCTGTGTGTTTTGACTTGAAACAAGTAAATTTGATTGCTAATCAATGGAATGAACTTTGGGAGAAATAGGATGTTCTAGCGGATTATGGAGAACAGCCCTGAATTGAATGGCCTGGGGGTGGGCTGGACCAAAATAGAATGCTGTAAAGACAAAAACAGAAAGAATTATAATTAGGCTACTGTAGCCATAGGCCAAGATACAACCCTGGGGATTTGGGCACACCTGGTAGGGAGGGCAGAGATGAATACTGCCTGAGATACCTGCCTGCTGCCATTAATCAGAGTATTTTATTAATTGATGTGCTTCAAGTGTTTTCTGCTGTCATTCAGGGCCAAGTCCTCCCAAGGCAGCTTATAAAAATTAATTAGTTTCAGCACATTGTAGGGTAGTTTAGCTTCTTATACTTAGTGAGGTTATTATGCTTCCAAATCCACTTGTAAGGCTTTCAGTCAGCTTCTTCCACCCATGGTCTTTGTTTACCCATCCCTCTGACTCAGTTTGACAAACCTTGTCAGACTCAGAACTATCAACCAAAGTTGTATTCTTAACTCTTCTGTTCCTTCTTCACTTTGGCTTCACTGTCCCCTTTGGATCATAAAATGCCTCTGTCTGTGAAAATTTAGTCTACCCACATAAATATTTTAGGGATTGAATAGCACTTCCTTTCAGGTACAGTTTGACTACCTTGATTTTCTGTTTTCCCAAGTCTATATATGTACAAGGCAGGTATAAATTCAGTAGATATAGAATAAGATAAAAGCACAAAGCATAGGCTGCTGCTTCCTATGTCAGATTTAACAAATCGATTAAATTATCAAAATCAGCTCAGTTTTATGCCAATTGCCAGCAACTGCAAGCTGCTCAGGAGCATTCCTGATTTGAAACTTCCTGGTTTGGCTTACTCAACCTGATACCATTTTATATTGGACCATGCCTGCTGATTGTGACACAGAAGAACTTTTTCTACATGGATGTCAATTTGGGCCACAGTTGGAGTCCATTTTAAAACTAAGCCAAGACTTTATACAGACTGATTTTCTCATAAAACAGTGATCTTTTACTATTTTTTTTTCATGCAACAACTCCATCTTTTACAGCAGCAGAGTATGACAGTTTCTGAATGCAGATAGCTGGTGGGCTGTTCAGTAATTTTAAATATGCAGACAATGTGATTCTAATCTCTGCTCTACCAAGGGGTCTGTATTGCCTCACAGAAAGATTAATTACAGCTCACATCAATTTTGGCCTCTAGATGCCATGTAAAGAACATAACATAGACAAAGAAGCGGAGGAATTTTGATTTTGTCCATCAACAAAAAGAGTGAGAAGGAGGGAATAGAATTTTAAAAGGGCTGGTTTTAATAAGTTGAGCACTTAAAGCAAAATACAGACACTGTGGAGAATAGAAATGGGTTTTCACTGAACAGACAATCATTTCTATAGGTCAGCTTCTAAGATGAAAAAAATGATAAGGAACTAATGTGCTCTACATCACTGGCCTTCAACATTAAAACACTATATTAATCAGAAGAAAATGCGAAGGATAGAAATAGCAAATATATTTGCATATTTTTCCATTTATTAAAATTTTATCCAGCACTTGTACAGGTCCTTGTAGATTGCACTTAGTAAGCTATTTCAATGCTAACATTCAGCATTAAAATGGTACAAATCAGAAAAGAGTTGCTAATATGGTTACAAAATAAATATTTAAATATTTGTCCATTTCCAAGCTCTATGCTTGGATGGGCAAATATTTTTGGTTTCTCCTTCATTTGAATAGTTTTACTTTCCCTTTTTTTCATCATGATTAAAACAAATGGAAAGAAATTTCTCATCTGTTCCCAGAATTAGATATTGTAACATTTCAGAAATATACATCATAATATGAAGAAATATACATCATAATATGATAATCTTCACAGTGAAGTTCAAGGCAAGTAAATACATGTTACATTTAATAAAATTGTATTGTTATTTAATCTGATAGCACATATTAATTTCAATGCATGCTGAATAATAAAGCAATTCTGAAAACTTTGGTTATCATTTAATCAAATTAAAATAGATTTTCGACCTACATAATGCCTTTTACTCAGTTTAATCACTGGTTAATTTGATGCCCAATTTAATTTGATCAAGACCTCAGGAATTAAATCTGTTATATTAAAAACAGCAAAACTTTTCCCCATTATTTTGATTAACTTTTAGCACCTTAGGCAGGTAATATTGTATAATCCAATCACTGGTTATAGAACTTTGCCATTTTAATTAATTATGAAGATGAAAATTTTGAATTATGTGAAAAGAGAAAGCACAAGATGGAAAATCCATTTGATAATAGGAAGATGACTGTAGTTTAATATATTCTTAAAGCAGTATTTGTAATACTATTAGCAGAATTTGTTTTCCCATGCAATGCAAAAACCTTTGAAAAGATTTTGCCTTTTCCATTGTGAACAATGATGTGAAAAGCTGTCAGTCCTAGACGAGAAATACTAAATGAAACTAGTATATTGTTACCATTTAAAAAATAGCTATCCATTAAACCTGAGCAGATGTTTAAGGAATTTTTTGTTATTGCTGTTGTGAGTTTTCAATATTAAAAAATGGTGTTGAAACAATTTGCCATCGCGCTTGGGGGCTATTAGTCTTAATGAAGGAGGGATGGATGTGGCACCTTTTCCCCAAAGGATTGCTTCTTGCCCTCCTATAGGAAACTGGAACTTCCAAAAACCCAAAACACTGTAAATAGCTCAAGATAAGTTTTATTTATCACAAAGTCATTTCTTCAAAGCAATGAGCTGGAAAACTTTAGAGGGGTGAAGGAAAACATACATTACAGTCTTAATTAGTCCTGGGTCCAAGGGGTTTGAAGCTGAGAAGCCTCACCAAGTTTCCTCTTTCCTCAATGGCTGTGAATACCGGAGCAAACCACAACCCCAGTTCAAATGGCCTATGTTTTGAAGATTCCGGATCTTCCTTTGGTGCCAAAAGAACCGGCTTGAAGGCGCCTGGGTCTCCTCAATAATTGTCCAGGACGATCTGGACATAAAGCATAAGTCCCAGGGGTAAAAAACCTCAGAACTGGTGCTAAGAGGTAACTTAACTCAGGGTCCTTTAGAATCAAGTCTTTTACTCACATCCATCTGGTACAAACTCTGATGGTAGAATGAAAAGAAAAAGGAAGCTCTCCCCTCTTGCAGGAAGAGGTGGAGCCAAACAGTACTGATTGACAGCTACAAGCAACCAACCCATACAACTATACATAAGCAGGGTAAAAAGGGGCAGGATTAAGCATGATACAACCGTTTAAATCTTACAACTAACAGTTCTATACATAGGTGGTGCCACTCGCGCCATCACAAACAATGTGAGAGGCATATTTTACATCCTACAGATTGATCCTTTAACATATCTGTGCTTTGTCTTCTATTCCCAAAATTAGACTTCATTTCATATATTTGGTTCAAATGTTAATTTGTCTTTAAATTTATTAATATAACTATTTAATAGAAATATTCCCCCACTCTGTGGTTTCTCAAGGCCTTCTTACAGAAAGCTCTTAAAATGACTAGTAGAATTTGCTTGTTTGTACATTACGCTTCCTTGCTTTTTTGATTTATACTTTTCTTCCAGAAACTGAACTCAAGGTAGCTAAGAACAAAACAAATAAAACTTGAAGTTGATAACATAAAATTGCATTGAACCATGGCTTTGCCACTCACTCTCTGTGTTAGGGAGGCATCCTCCTCTTTCTCCTCCTTGGCTCAGTTTTAGGTCTCCTGTCCAAGTTGCCTGGGGCGCATTGAAAAAGCCCAACAAGGGATGGAAGAAGAGGAGGAGGAAGAAGAGACAAGTTCTCTTCATCCAGATCAAGAGAGAGTCAATGAACCTTGGACTTCCTGATGCTTCAGACCTGCAACACCTTTCCCCAGAGCAAAGGGAGCCTCACCTGGACACACAACAGGGAGAGAGGAAGTGTTTTACAAAAGATTCCTGATGTGCTAAGAGTATGTTGTTTCCTCGCTTCTCAAAAATTGAACTGAGTGGTAGTTAAAGTGGACCAGAAATGCATTAATTGTTCAATGCAGATGCAATGGAGATTTTAGTGAATCTATTTTAACTATGATTTTATTTGTCTCTAATCTCATAACTTTAAGAAACATTGGAAGTTGAAAAAGGATGCATCTATGCTGCAGAATTGATGCAGTTTGACACCATTGAACCATTGCAGTTAAAAGTTGTCAAATTTCATTAATTCTTCAGAGTAGATTCAGAAAGTCCTGTTTACTGCAAAAAATATAGCCACATGGCAGTTTTATGCAGATTCTTGCCATCAAAGATTCATACTAATACACTTATTTTCATCATTTTAGTCCACTAGCTAGGTTCCAACTTTGGGGGGTCTGACTGGCCACATATACCTTTGTTACATTTTCATTGGATTACTGCAATGCACTTAACTGCCTTGGAAGGGTGTTTGAAAAAACCAATTGGTCCAAATTGCTGCAACCAGATTACCAATGACTGCTGGTTACAGGGAGCACACACCTCACTTGTTGTAATAACTCCACTTACCTGTCTATTTCTGGGCATAATTCCAAATACTGCTTTTGAGCTATAAAGCTCTATGTTGTTCAGACTCCGATTATTTGAAGTACTGTATCTTAACATGTGAGCCTATCCAAGCTCTGAGAACTTTGAAGAGATACATACCAATGATGTACATTTGAGTTGGTTGGGAATTTGGAACTGCCCTGGTGTATTAAGCAATCTCAGAGTTGCGGGAAAATTCTCTGTCCTTGAGATTGGTCTCTGGGTATTTTGCGCTCAGCAGGGGCCAAATAGCTTGGGGGCTTACATTCTCTGGCCAACCCTCCAATTTATTAGCTGGACCTGGGAGAAACCCTGAGTTTCACAGATTGCTCTCAGGAATTGTGGCATCTTTGCTCAGGTGAGTTGTGAATGAGACTGTTCACAACTGCTTATTACAAAAACAAACAAAAAAACCTGCCACACAAATAGGTAACATTTAATAATAACATTTTATTCTGTTTCTTGTATCTGGTCTCTTTTTTTGTTGGATTGGTCAGCAAAATACACATAGTAGTGGGTAGTGGCCTCATAGGCTCCTTCCACGCATCTGAATAAAATCCCAGATTATCTGCTTTGAGCTGGGATATATGCAGAGGTAATTTTCAATGGTAAGCAAACAGTATTTTGGCACACCCCCCCCCCCCCCCCCCGCAACCAATCACTGATATATATTTTCTGTTCGTCGTGGGAGTTCTGTGTGCCATATTTGGTTCAATTCCATCATTGGTGGAGTTCAGAATGCTCTTTGATTGTAGGTGAACTATACATCCCAGTAACAACTCGCTTATGTCACAGTCTATTTTCCCCCAAGAGCGCCTCAAGAGAGCCCCTGGGCAAAATCAACTATACTGCAAATGCTTACTTTGCGTAATGGGTTGAGCCACCCCTGGATATATGGGAGTGTGGACTCAGATATTCCAGTTCAAAACAGATATTGTGGGATTTTCTGCCTTGATATTCTGGTTGTTATATGGCTGTGTGGAAGGGCCCATAGAAATACTACCTTCTCTTATCACAAGGTAACAGACTTTTTGTCCCACATGAAAAAATAATGGATGATCCTTTGGATAACATGATGCCTATTCCATACTTGTATTCAGGAAACAAGAAGACACTAAACTCACAGTATGTAAAAGAAGCAACTTGATCCTTTTCCTTGTGATAACTTCATATTAAAAATCAAGCAATCACCATTTTATTCTCAAAGGTCCCATCATAACTTCAGGAGCTTTTAGGAATAAATTGAAGTTTAAGAATAATTTTTTGGCAGGAAAAAATGCAGAATAGAAGAGTCAAGCCCTATATCTGGTAGAAATGGGTTTTTAAATGAGAGCTTAAGCACCCATCCTGCCTATAATGGAATCTGAGGTTCCCTATCTGATTGATCCTAAGGCATTCAGAAGGCTGTACCTCCAAAAAACACCAAAATATTTTAAAGACGGATTTTGACATTGGAATTTTAACACTTAAATTATTAAAAATAGCTTCCTGGAAACTGTTTCAGAATTTTGCTTAGAAGCTTGAAAAAATGCCACCTATGTATAATCTACACATTGAAAAATATATCTTTATTGCTTTCAGATCCAATTACTCAGACACCACCATCATTATATTAAACATAATTATCTTCTAGTCTCTCAGATTTCATGGTAAATATACATTAAAAAGTGTTTAATATTCATGTGACATGCTGCTTCCCCCTGTAATATCGCTATATTTCTGGAAAGAAATTGTAATCCGCTTTCCTGGTTCAGGTTAATTCCAATAAAATATTAAATCCATTTTCTAATCTAAATGAGTTCATTAGGAGAGGCCTGGTATGGAGAATACCACACTCTCTGCAGAGTTCAGCTTCATTACATTTGAGCACTGTGCATCTCCAGAGCTGTTGTACTACATTCATGAGGATTTATCTCTACTGTTCCAAAAACATTCATCGAAATTCTGTTTCTTCTGTGTATGCTAATCATGAATATATTAAGTAGAAACACTAAGCTAGCAGGCAGTCTTGTCCCCCAGATGGGTTCAAGGTATGATTACAGAAGCAAAATTGGCATAAGCACTCTTAAGGCTCTGCCAGTGAAGAGAAAATGAAGGTTTGAAGAAACACTAAAACAAATCCTTACTAAATAGTTCAGGATGATATGTTAGGGATGAATGTCATGTGATGCTTGAGAATATGGAGTCTTCAGTTTGCTTTGAATCATTTATCTCTTACCTGTTTTTGGTCTGGAGTTGTTTAGCTGCTTGTGCTCCCTCTATTTTATCAGTTTCATACTTGTTTTATTTGTGCAATGTTTATGACATGAAATAAATAAATAAATTTACAATAGAAGACAGTAACATTTCTGGTATTGTTCAGGTATCAAGGTTCCTGCAGCAATTGTACAAATGGTACAAAGATCCTAATATATTGTGTAGCTCCTTAACGTAAGTAGTGTAGCTGTAAAATGAAAATAACGAATAATATTACTTTGTTAACATTGAAATTATCCTGAATTAAATGTTTAGAAGATCTTTAAAATCTTTACTCCAATTATTGTGACAATTGGAATAATGATTATTGATTCAAATTATTTTAAATAATTGCAT
The DNA here is from genome assembly GCF_037176765.1 of Anolis sagrei. NCBI lineage: Eukaryota > Metazoa > Chordata > Lepidosauria > Squamata > Anolidae > Anolis > Anolis sagrei. Next base: position 57,797,919 of record NC_090023.1, on the reverse strand, counting down.
TAGAGGAATAATTCTGGTGAAAGTTGATCATTTGGTGTCATTTCCTATATTTTTTAAAATGAGAAGTAACATGAATGATTTGCTAAAATAACTATAATGAATTCACTCTATAACTTTTACTTAAACAACTAATATTAACACTGGTATTTTTCCTTTGAACTATTAACATTAGTCTTTTAATCATGTAATGGCAACATGTTAGTGCTAATGTTAATATTTCTAAGCTCTGCAAATGGTATATGGCCTAAGAAATGGAAGAACTCAAGCAATACAATCTTCATTGGTTACTATTTCTTTCTGTGCAAATGGATCAAGAGATCTTTTCAATGGAGAAAAAATAATTAAGTATGAGAAAAACTGGCCAGTGGCCACCAGTTGTCACTGTTGGTCTATTAAAAAAATCATCCTGAAGCCCAAGAGTTGAGGATAAATGTACTCAATACTTTTTCCTATGCAATACATGTTTTCAGGTAATTTGTTTAGAATATATCATGAAAATAATTTAAACCAAAAACTATGGAAGACTAAGGGAAATTTATGGATCCCCCAGGAGACCTTTGAGACTGCACCCCAAATTGCACCCCCCCCTTCAGAAAGAAAATACAAAAGGCTTTTTGTACCAAATCCTAAGGAGTACGGGGGGGGGGGGGGTGGAGCATTTTCATTATCTTTGAAGGATTCTTGTATTTTTTTAGACTCAGGGGAAGTTTTTTTAAAAAATGAAAGTGAGTGGAAATAACTAAATGTTTCAAAAAAAGACATTCTCTGATGTCTAACTTGGTCCTCCCATCCCTTTAAGAGTCTTTTGGGGGCAAAAAAAGATTATTGAACAGCTATTGAGCAGTCACATTCCAGGGTTCTGAATCTATTTCTATCACAATTTACTGCTGCTTCTTGTAGGTTCTTATTGCATCTCTCATCTACTGACAAGGCCATAGGCAGAGGGGGAGTGAGGGTTAAAAGTTCAACCCTGCCCTGAAATGTGTCAGGTTAAAAAAGAAATCTGGTTTACTCATAACTTGGTTAACCAGTTAAGATTCTTGAGTAAACCAGGTTTTGAAGGGGGGGGGTTAGAACCCTTAACTCCACCCCCTCTGGCCATGGCCCTGTCCACTGAGGCTTCTCTTTCTTTCTTTTTTTATTTATTTATTTATTTCATTCACTTATACCCCGCCCTTCTCACCCCGGGGGGGACTCAGGGCGGCTTACAGGGGAAGGCACAATTAGATGCCCAAACACATAACAAATAATACAAAAATAACAATTCAACACTTAAGTTAAAACATCGGTACATAGTAAAATCCTAAAACCTAAAAACAATCTCAAGTCAGGGTCCATATATCAGAGTCCACAAGTCCGATCTACTCCGTTTGTCTTTGTCTATTCCCAGGTCCTTGATTTAATTGTTAGAGTGACCAAAAGCTTGGTCCCACATCCAGGTCTTTAGTTTTTTCCTAAATGCTAGGAGAGAGGTCGCCGATCTAATCTCCCCGGGGAGTGAGTTCCACAGGCGGGGGGCCGCCACTGAGAAGGCCCTGCTCCTCGTCCCCGCCAGCCTCGCTTGAGAGACTGGCGGGGTCGAGAGCAGGGCCTCCCCAGAAGATCTTAGACTTCGAGGTGGGACGTAGAGGGAGATCCGTTCGGACAAATACACTGGGCCGGAACCGTATAGGGTTTTATAGGTCAAGACCAGCACTTTAAATTCTGCTCGGAATTGGATTGGCAGCCAGTGGAGCTGACGCAACAGGGGGGTGGTGTGCTCCCTGTATGTCGCTCCGGTGAGCAACCTGGCTGCTTCTCGCTGTACAAGTTGAAGTTTCCGAGCAGTCTTTAATGGCAACCCCACATAGAGTGCGTTGCAGTAATCCAGCCGGGATGTGACAAGAGCGTGGACCACCGTGGCCAGATCCGACTTCCCAAGGTACGGGCGCAGCTGGCGCACAAGTTTTAATTGTGCGAAAGCTCTCCCGGCCACCGCTGAGACCTGGGGTTCCAGGCTCAGCGGTGAGTCCAGGATCACTCCCAAGCTGCGAACCTGCGTCTTCAGGGGGAGTGTAACCCCGTCTAACACAGGCTGTAACCCTATACCCTGTTCGGCCTTCCGACTGACCAGTAGGACCTCTGTCTTGTCTGGATTCAATTTCAATTTGAACCCAAGAATAGGAAACCTTGGATGCTGAAGGCAAGGGATGATTTTGATGGCTTCTCTGGCTACAAGCCGAATAAAATTGACTCAGCACACAACAGTGGCAGACTGATCAGGGTGTCAGCTTGCCTAATGGCAAGTGAGCCCATTTAAACATGTTAGAAATATTAATGGCCTTTGAGTAGCTGGAAAATATAAGAGAAGTTACTATATTATTACTGTATGCAACTAAAATGTACATTGTATTACTATATTAATTTAAAAACCAATTTTGAGGTTACTTTATATTTAAGAATATAAAAATAACTCTGAAAAAAAATCTGATCTGGCCGACACATACAGGGATGTTTTGTGGGTAAGCCCCCTTTGTCTCCTGGTAACCAATATTTTCAGACCCAGTTCACCACTGGCACATATGCTGAGGCTGGGCACATGTGGAGGGCAGGCCCAGAGGCTGTTTGAGCCATAACAGTGCTCACATGGGCCTTTTAAAAATTCACACAACCCACCTTTCCATCCTCAATGCAGTACAGGTTTGTCTGGTTGCATATTAAAGCCAGTTAGGAATTTTCCCCCTCTTTTCATTTTTCCCCTATCCTGCACTGTTTCTGGGTCACTGGGAAATTGACCTCGAGGTATTGGGGGAGTATTCCAAAAGCCATTGTACACCATAGCACCAACTGGCTTAATAGTGAAATTCTGCTATTCATATTATCTTTAAATTCTACAAGGATGTTCTTCAGGTTGTATTTTTTTCATGATTATTGCTTTAGTGTTTTTCTTTGGCTTTAATTTAATTTTTAGTACTAGTAGTTCATTATCTGTACAACAATCTGCACCTGATCTAGTTTTTGCAGAGAGGAGAAAGCTTCTCATTTTCTTCTTCTGGTATGTCATCTATTTGATTTCAGAATTGGCCATCAGGCCATTCTTTTGGGTTGCCTGAAGAATGGGTCTGCAATGAACAAACTGTTGATCTTGTAAGATTCAATCAGTAGGTTTCCTTTTTAATTTCTAGATCCAAGGCCAATTTTTCCTATGATTTCTAGTCTTTCCTATTGTACTGATGGGTTTTTCCTAAAGTCTTATTGACATGATTTGGTCAGACTTTGCAATATATCCTCATTATAAATGCAATCATATTGCTTATTAAAATATACTTTCCTTAGTAGATGAATTATTTGACTCAAAGTGTAATTATCTGACTCCAGGTGTCCCATTCCTGTTCACTTTTGCTTGTTCAGCCCAAGAGTTGCAATGTTTCCAGGTCCCATTTCTTGTTTTACTTTGCTTGCTTTACTTGCTTTCCCTGGTTCATGGTGTTGCCATTGGCTTACTGAAGGGCTTACTGCATAATAAATAATTGATTAATCAATAAATAAATAGCCCAAGAAATCTATTTAACTGACAAATACAATATCATCTAGTGATAAAGCCTGCCTAGCTCATTGCTGAGTACTGATTATTTTAGACTGGGTTCTTCCACTCCCTCATTCCTCTTGTGTTTATTAAACTTGTTCAGTTTCAATGTAGTTTTTTTTTACAAAAATATTGCTTTATATTATGCATATTTTTGAAAAACTCTTTTTAAAACAGAAGGAAAATTTGTTTTTACATTGTATTCTTACAAGCTAAGAGGATCACTTGATTGACACCAATATTTTTGTTTTGTGGAAAAGCACCAATTAGCCATATTCCTCAGCTGATAAGTTCTCATTCTGAAAACACTGGAGTATCTTTTCTACAAGCTCACAGATCAGTGAGGTAAGAAATAAATTTGGAATATTAAAATACAAAGCAAAATAAATACAGCAATTTTAACAAGATATTTCAATCCCCAAAATGGCTGGGGAACCAGAAGAAAATAAGCATTCAATTCCATCAAACACCTATACCCTCAGACAAAATATCAACAGTAGCTCTTCACAGTAGTTGTTCTCTCTAGAATTCAGGTTGTGTAGAGGATGGAGTTACCATTTGTTACTACTTTGTTTTCTAATATTTTCTGCATAATGTGCAACAATAACTCACAATTAGACCTGTAATTAAATTACACAAAAGAATTTTCACCTGACCAGACTTGGGTTTTCCTGTAATGTTTCTTCATTTACCCAAAATTTACATGAATTTGGAAAGAATAAAATTCCATGTCGATTAGTGCTCCACAAAGTCTTCTTGGAAAACATTGGTTATGAATTAAGCATGTTGTAACTCTTTCTCAGTTCATGTATTGATGCCTGACAAATAAACACAGGCATCAATACATGTCTTTATATATACAGACAAGAATTGGACAGATATCCCTGCAAAGGAGCAGTACTTTATGGATAAAACTTTTCCCATTGTATCCTTAATGTAGACAGGGCAACATGGTGGTCCTGTGGTACATACCAACTCTCATACAAAACTATAAGCATGAATATGAAAATCAGAAAATCAGACCTCACAACCTCTGAAGATGCCTGCCATAGATGTAGGTGAAATTTTAGGAGAGAATGCTTCTAGAACATGGCCATATAGCCCAAAAAACCTACAACAACCCATTGATTCCTGCCATGAAAGCTTTCGACAATACATTAAATCACAAAGTCATTGTAGAATTAATCCAATTTAACTACCATGTGTCAGTGCTATTAACTACCATGGGTCTGGGATTTGTAGTATGATGAGTTACCAGCACTCTTTTTGTCAGAGAAAGCTAAATGTTTTATAAAACTATAATATCCAGGGTCCCAAAAATTTGAACCATACCTATTAAAATGATGCCCAACTCTAAGAATTCTACAGCATAGATGCACCTCAACAGAATAAAAATCTTTGTACACTGATGCTATAGGATTGCTGATTTGCTTTCTGTTGTGCACTGGTGTGATGAATTCCCTACCTGTTAGGCTAGGAAAAGTTCAGAAGAGTGGGCCCAGGAAGTTCAGCAGCCATTTTGGAAGGGTGCCTGGGGGAATCCATTTTGGAGACTCATTTCTTGAAGGGGGTGGTGCTTGGGAGCAGCTTGGAGGGAAATTAGAGGAGTTTGTGATTAGCTGGGAGAGTGGACGGAGCTTAACTTGAGAAAAGAAAAAATATGACTTTAAGCGTGTGTTTTAAAAACCTGACATCTCAGATTGGGATGGGTGTGAAGGAGAGAGGAGTTAGGGAGTGTGTGTGAAGAAGAGAAGAGTTAGTGAAGCCAGAAGTTGGTCAGTCAGCAGAGTTAGCTAGTGAGATTTTATAGCTATTGGGAAAGATAGCTGGTGGAGTGGAAAGACAGATTCATAAGGAAAGGACTATCTGTGTGAGTTTAGGATTACTAGGCAGAAAGAAATCCTGTCAGTAGTTTCTGGAGAGAGAGAGGAATGTTATGTGCAACTAAGTTTTGAACTATTTAAAGAAACCATGTACTTTATCCAATATTGAAATCGCTAAGCTTAAAGCCTGAATTGTTCATGTTCTCTCAAATAAACATTGTTCTTTGTTCACAACTACTGCCTCAGTGTGCCTCTGCGTGAGGGGCTTCCAAGCAGTTTAAAGAAGAAAGCAAAGTTAAATGGTGGGATTTTGATTAATAATCCTTTATAAATGGTGGCAGCTTGTATTTAGAAATGTATTTAGAGTACAAAGTCTGAGTGCGAATCCAGCACATTCTCGCCTAAAGATACCTCAAGTAAGCCAAGGGCTTAACATTTAAGTGTGGTGGTAGCCAGCCAGGAGGAAATCCTGCTGCTTCTCCCCCCACCCCCACAAGCCAGATAAGAAGAGGAAGGGGACTGAGGAAGAGACTTTAAAAACACCTGTCTCCTGGCTGTTGCTTACTACATCTGCCTGCCACCTCAGAAGGAGAAGGAGGAAAGGCTGCTGCTACTCCCCCCCCTCAAGCCAGCTAAGAGGAGGAAGGGGACTGAGGAAGAGTCTTTAAAAACACCTGTCTCCTAACTTACTACATCTGCCTGCCACCTCAGAAGGAGAAGGAGGAATTCCTGCTACTACTCTCCCCCTCCCAAGCCAGCTAAGAGGAGGAAGGGGACTGAGGAAGAGTCTTTAAAAATACCTGTCTCCTGACTGTTGCTTACTACATCTGCCTGCCACCTCAGAAGGAGAAGGAGGAAATCCTGCTGCTACTCTCCCCCTCCCAAGCCAGATAAGAGGAGGAAGGGGACCGAGGAAGAGTCTTTAAAAACACCTGTCTCCTGACTGTTGCTTACTACATCTGCCTGCCACCTCAGAAGGAGAAGGAGGAAATCCTGGTGCTACTCTCCCCCTCCTAAGCTAGCTAGGAAGAGGAAGGGGACTGAGGAAGAGTCTTTAAAAACACTTGTCTCCTGGCTGTTGCTTACTACATCTGCCTGACACCTCAAGCAAGGAAGGATGAAATCCTGGTGCTACTCTCCCCCTCCCAAGCCAGCTAAGAGGAGAAAGGGGACAGAGGAAGAGACTTTTAAAACACCTCTCTCCTGGCTGTTGCTTATTATTTCTGTTGTGGTTTTATATTGTATTTAATGTTTTTATGTGCATTTTGATATTATGTATATTCCTTGTTGCCTATAAACCTCCTTGAGTCGCTGAAAGGCTGAGAAAGCCAGTATACAAATACAGTAATCAAACAAACATTTTAAAAGGTTTTCCTGCCAGAAGATCATTCCAGCTTATTCAGATTTCAGTTTTTAATTAAATAGGCCACATTCCATTATAAGTGGTGGTACAGCAGTTGGGATTTGTTTACATCTTTGGTGTCAGCTTGTGGAATCGCTATTTAAAATCCCATAGTTCCTATATTTATTGGTTTGCAGCATGTGGGATTTTGTTAATAATCCTTTACAACTGGTTTATATAACATTAGCAGTTTCCATTCTGAAAAAAAATCCAGGCTGTCTTTTAGGCTTTTAATTGTATATAGTCAGTCACAAACCAATGTACATTTGTTGCTGCTTCCTTTTTCTAACTGAAAGTATAACTACATCGTGACAGTAACTTTAAGAGGGGTAACTTATTTCTTCTTATGGCATAACTTTTAATTTATCTATTTAGTTATAGAATCATAGTATCATATAATAATAGAGTTGGAAGAGACCACATGAGCCATCTATTCTAACCCTCTCTCATGCAGGAAAAACACAAACAAAGTAGCCCTGACAGATGGCCATCCAGCCTCTGTTTAAAAGCTTCCAAGGAAGGAGATTCCACCACACTGTGAATAGCTCTTATGGAATGCTGCATCTAATTTCAAGTGCTAGCCTAAAATTCCTGGTATCTGGTAAGTTGTGCTTTCAAAAGTTAAAGTAAATATTTTAGTTTCTTTTGAAAAATTCAAGTCTTTCTTTTTTTTCCTGCATTTTTGCCATCCATAAGGATTTTCAGAGTAAAAATAGTCTAAATTCCTTTAGACCAGGCATGAGCAAACTCCCCCCCCCCCCCCCCCCCGGTGTTTTGGGCTTCAACTCATATAATTCCTAAGAGCCGGTTGAAGTCCAAAAAAGCTGAAGGGGCCAAGTTTGCCCATGGCTGCTTTAAACTCTTGAAATACTTTTAGACTCTAATAAGTAAAAATCATGAGCTTGAATTGTGTCTGCCAAATAAACTGGAAGCCCATGGCATGACAGAAAAAATACTGAGGTATATATATTCATTCTTGTATATTCAGCTTCATAATCTGGGTCACCACTTCATATTCAGGTATCTATGTATCCATTTAAAAGCAAAATCTTCTCAATTCAGTGGGACTTACTTCATAGTAAATAGATACAAGGGTGTGTAAAATTTTAAAGAGAAGAAAATAACCCAATTATAACTTATAACAAACCATGAAATTCTGTTTGTCCAAATTACATCAAACCTATCCTCAAATGTCTAAATCTTGATAATGAAATTATTTTCACCCTTAGTAGGAAATGAGCTAAATTTAAGTTTTTATTGAATCTACAGAGTGCTCTCAATTTGGATTGCCCTATCAGCATAAGCTTCACTATCGAATGTGAATAAAACAGCCACTGCACTTAACAAGGCACAGAAGAAATGGAAACTTATGCACACTGGAGCCTTTGCTTCATCATTCGAGCAATCATTTCGTAAACAAGACTAGTCAGTCTCACTTTCAATTAAAATAGAAAGCAATTTACATTTGTTAGGAATGAAATCCTAAAGGAATCTTGTTAGGCCTAATTTGTAATAAAACAAAGATTCATTGCATGAGAATGGAGTGTTTTCCTGTCCTCTTTTCTTTATTGACGAGTTGGAAAAGTTCTGGCTTCCATTGATTCTGCAGAGGTATGGGGTTTTTTTTTTCAAAGAAATGTATCTGCAGATGTAGTTCTAACTCACATCATATGTAAATCAATAAAGTGGTTCAGAATTAATGCAGTTGGACACCTCTTGGTCATGGTTCAGTGCTATAGAGGCATGAGTATACTTTACTGGAGAAGTCTAAACACTTTGTAAAGCTACACCTCCCATGAACCGATAATATTGAGCCATTCCTAATAAAGTAGTATCACACTGAATTAATTCTACGGTATATATGTGCTACAAACAAATTCTACAGTTGGAGTTTGAAATGAGTCCTCAACCACTAGGACAAAAGTATATTTCAACTTTTTTAAAAGGGTATGCATGTTCATTAATACCCATGGACCACAAGGTATGGAGGTAAAACATTGATTTCCTATTTGTCCACAATGCAAAACATAACTTCATATATCCTCACATGTTTGGTGGAACATACATTTGTTTCTTGTTTCATTTTGGCCCTCTGGCATGTCCTGGATACCCAAATTTCTGGAATTGCTTATTCCTGATTTACAAAATAAAAAAGAAATGATGGGGATTTGTGGATTAAGTTTGGTGTGAAAAGTCAGTTAACTAAGCTGATTTCTACATGAAAGAAAGAAAAATGATTTGGAAGCAGGCATATCCTTACAAAAGACATATCCTGATTTTCGTAAAGCTACAGCATCAACAAGCTGAATGCTGCCCAGGTTTAGCCATTACGGTTTGATATCAAGGAACCATTATCTTTGTGTAAGTCCTATACAGCTTAACTCTGGGCTATCTGAAAGATCTTCTCCTTCCTATAAAAGCCTGTCTAAGGCACGTCCACAGTTGAAGGGCAAACCCATGAGGCACCGGGGGGGGGGGGATAGTTGAAGACCCCCATCACATGCTGAAGAGTGGATCTAGGGCCTATTTAAGGTTGAACCACCACCTTCTTCCTATAAAAGCCTGCCTGTTTAAATAGTCAGACTACCTTATCAGATGAAGGTAAAGAAGCATCTTCTCCCCACTTCTCTCCACTGCCTGCACAGAGTCCTTCACATGATGCAGAGCTACTTTCAGCAGGACTCTGTGGGGCTCCGTGTTGGCAATATTGAGACAACATAGAGAAACGGACCCCAGAGGAATTGGGTGTACATAGAAAAAACACAGAGGAGCCAATGAGAAAGCGGGAGATAGCAGGGAAATGTCATGGGAAGGAATACCATGGACTCCCTCAGTATGTAACACAGTATGACAGTTCCCTACACTGCCCCATGATTTCCTCTGCTGTGTCTTGCTTTACAAAGGGCCATTTGATGAGGTAGTAAGACTTAGCTGAAGGCTTTTTTTCTGGTTCCCACCACAGTTATAAGCATATTTTGTGAGGCTGTGAGAGGAGGGGTTTATGGTCGTTGCTGCCAAGCAATGGGTTCTCTCTCCACAGAAGGTCATTATGACCTTTGTATGAGTGTTTTTCAAACTTTGCTCCTCCATGTGTTTTAAATTTCAGCTTCCAGAAATCCCAGTTAGTTTACCAGGGGGTGGCAGGATGTTTTGATCTTTTACCATCCTTGTGGGAGGCTTCTCTCATGTCCCTGCATGAGGAGCTGGAGCTGACAGAGGGAGCTCATCCATGCTCTCCCCAGATTCAAACCTGCAACCTGTGGGTCTTCAGTCCTGCTGGCACAGGGGTTTAACCCTCTGCACAACCAGGGGCTCCATCTTAGTGGATGATCTCCGCAGAGAACTCAATAGGTGGTGTGTGTCCCTGTTGGTTCTCTTGGACCTCTCAGTGGCCTTTGATACCGTAGACCATGGTATCCTTCTGGGTCACCTTGTGAGGATGTGCCTTGGGGGTACTGTTCTGCAGTGGCTCTAGTCCTTCCTGGAGGGTCGTACCCAGAAGGTGTTGCTGGGGGACTCCTGCTTGGCCCCACAGCCATTGTCCTGTGGGGTCCTGCAGGGCTCAGTATTGTCCCCCATGTTGTTTAACATCTACATGAAGCCACTGGGTGAGATCATCCGGAGTTTTGGAGTTCGATGCCAGCTGTATGCAGATGATGTCCAACTCCATTACTCCTTTCCACCAGATGCTAAGGAGGCTGTCCAGGTCATGAAACAGTGCCTAGCCACTGTGATGGTCTGGATGAGGGCGAACAAACTGAAGTTGAATCCTGACAAGATAGAGGTACTCCTGGTCAGTCGCAAGGCCAAACAGGGTCTAGGGTTACAGCCTTGAAGGCACAGGTTCTCAGCTTGGGAGTCCACTTGGACTCATTGCTGAGCCTGGATTCTCAAGTTGCAGTGGTGGCCAGGGGGACTTTTGCACAATTAAAACTTGTGCGCCAGGTGTGCCCGTAAATTGGGTAGTCAGACTTGGCCATGGTGGTCCACGCTCTCGTTACATCTAGGATGGACAACTGCAACGCACTCTATGTGGAGTTACCTTTGAAGATGGTTCGGAAGCTTCAAATAGTCCAATGAGAGGCAGCCAGGTTAATAACTGGGGTGGCATACAAGGAGCACACAACTCCCATGTTAAGTCAGCTCCATTGGCTGCCTGTTTGCTACAGGGCACAATTCAAAGTGCTGGCTTTGGCCTATAAAGCCATAGACAGCCCCAGCCCAGTTTACCTGTCTGAACAATCTCCCTTTACAAACCACTGCAGAAACTAAAATCTTCTGGAGAGGCCCTGCTCTTAGTTCCGCCACCATCACAGGCACGTTTGGTGGGGACGAGAGATAGGGTCTTCTCAGTGATTGCCCCTGGGTAATGGAACTCCCTTCCTGGCAATATTAGATCAGCCCCCTCCCTCCTTTCCTTTAGAAGGCTGGTGAAGACCTGGCTGTGGGACCAAGCCTTTGGGGAGATGCAATTAGCAAAATGGTGTCCTGAGATGGTTTTTAAGCAACTTTTAATCTGAATATAAGTGATTTGAATGTTTGTATATATTTATGGTTTTATGTCCCAGCATTGAATGTTTGCCATATATAATATGTTGTGCTCTGCCCTGAGTCCCCTGCAGAGTGAGAACAGTGGAATATAAATGTTTTAAATGTTTTAAATATATTTTTAAAAATAAATACAGCAGCTTAATGCCACATGGGGTTCATCTGCAGTAGCACAGGGTAAAGCCTTGCTCCAGATTAATGGAATGGGATGTCAAGGGAAAGTCTGATTTTTATCCCCCAACTTAGATTCCATGGGGATAACTAGGCCAGTTTCCAAACAGAACTGGCTGCAACTGTCCCTACTGCCATCCTGCACTTTCTCACTTGAGCAGCCTGAGATGGCAGCCAGTTTCTCTCTCTCATCACACATCACAAAGGTCTCCAGCTGCTGTGACACAGGTTCTACCCTTCCTCATAGACTTGTCACCTGATTCCCAGTTTCTCTTTGCCTTAATAAAAACACATGTTCCAGCTTTTGGAAACTGTGTTAAATGTATGACCTTCACACAGGGCCAGAAAGAGTACTGATGTTGGGCTTCATTGGAAGATCAGTTTGCCCATAATTGACCAATGTCTGAATTTAATTTGATATTGTACTAGTATAATAAAACCACTGAAAATATGATGATAAATATTTCTCCCATTAGGAGGCGCCACAAGTTTTAAGTCACCTTCTCCTAGATGGGATGTTGTCCTTCTGTGTGTTGTATGATGTAATGAATCCCTTACCTTGGCAAGCTAGCTTAGGCCTAAGGAGGTGGGCCTGGCAAAGCCCCGGCATACATTTTAGAGAAGGGAGACAGGGAGACGCCATCTTAAGTTAGGTTTGCCTTAAGGAGGTGTGTTCTAGTCTTGGAGGGAAAGTTAGACCACTAGAATTAGTTAGAACAATGGGGGCAGAGCCTACATGATCTGAAGGGAAAAAGTGACTTTTAAACGTAGGCTTGAGTTTCCCAGTTGGCTAGTGGGGAGTTGGGGCTTGGAAAGGGTAGAGAGAAGATGTTGGGTGTTAGTTGAGAGCAGTTTGGGGTTTTGAGGAAGAAATTTGGGTCAGTCTTTTGTTTAGTATTCAGGATAGCTGCAGAGAAATATAGCTAGAAAACTGTGGGGAGCAGAACCCCGTTAGTGGTCTGTTCTTTTCCTTAAGGAAGGTTAGTTCAGGTTTTGGCTAGATTCCTAAGGGGGTGTTTTGTAGGAGTTACTTTCAGAGATTCATTTCCTGAAGTAATTTTCTGTGTGGAAAGTTTAAGACTTGTAACCCAGAAGTTTTTAAGGTCTCTTCTCAAACATAACCACAAACTGTGTATGCCAGATTTTTACTGAAACCATCAATCATTTGTACCTGAAATATCCAAGTCTGTTCAATAAAAGTTCTTGTTATTTTTACCAACTTAGACCAGCCTCAGTGTGAATACTTTTGTGGTAAAAGTGTTACTCAAGTCAGTTTTTTACCAGCCTCTAAGAAAACTAGAGTAACACAGAGTGTGGTACTGAACAATCTCTCAATAGTACCTCAGCCTGTTCATTAGTAATATGGTGGCAGCGGAAACCTTTGCCTTTCCTGAAGCCAGCTTGCTGTGGAATCAGACATGGGTCTATTTTTTCCATAATTCTATGCAAAATAGGTCTCTCCAAAACTTTGTAAAGGTGGCACAACAGGGAGATTGGTCTATACCTTTACAGTCTTTGCCTGGTTTCAAGATGGCAATGACTCTTGCTTTCCTCCAGATTTTGGGGATCTGACAGGATACAGTGCAGTTGTTCATCAGCTCCAGTAGCCAGCACTTTGCTTTTGGACCAAAGTTCTTGATTTGTTCCATCCGTAGATCATCCAGGCCAGCTGCTTTGCCATTTTTACATTTATTGAGAGCCATGTCCAATTCAGTAGATGTAAAAGGTTCATGAAGGTTGTTGTTCTCAATCTCTGATTGTCTGGCTATTGGTTTCTTTCCTTCTTTGGTGGCAAGGTTGGATTTCCCATTCTTCAAGTGTTGGTAAGTGTAGTGAAATCTACCTTTTAGGCGACCAGGCCGAAGCCTGAATATCAGTAGCTTTCATCTTGAAAGACAGGTAGAGGCAGGAGGAGGAGTCAAGCCGACTCCTGATTGGGTAGAGCAATTAGGGGAGGAGTCGGTTGAGAGAGGGAAAGAAGCTATCAGCTTGTGACAGGGAGAGAAGTGTCTTGACATCAGACACAGAGGGATAGGATTTTAAGAGAGGAAGCTAAAATAGGGTTCTGACAGGAAAGAAAACTAGAAAGTGAGCCTTAAGGTTAGGGAATAAGGTTGAGACAAAGGCTAGGGTTTTACTGTGTTAAGAGGACCAGTAAAAGAGAGTTTTGTCTTATTAAACTTAGGAGAAGTTTAAGATATCTTATTGCCCTGTGTGTGAGACAGACAGGAGTCTGTTCTCTAAGAGATACTGTTTCTAAGATTAGAACAGTGTGTTTAAGGAAACTCACAGTTTTAAAAGCGTTTTGGTCAGTAGAACTAACTGTTTAATCCAACTAAGTCTCTACAACTGAATTACGCTTCTGTACCGCTCATTCTATGAGTAGATGTTTGTTTAAAGCTCAATAAACTTTTTCTAGTTCACTTTTAGCTGGTGTAAGCCTCAGTCTGTCAATCTCCTCAGAACTAAGTCAAGTCTGTCAAACACTTTTAAAGTCCAGTCAGCCAGTTAAGAAGCAATAGAAGAACCCAGGGCAAACACACCTTATCTACAACACATTCACACCTTTGGTTCCTCAGACCAATAAAGCTGAGGTGGTGGCGGCTAATAGTACCAATAACATTGGTCATTTATAATACTTTATCATCTCTTGCTTTGGTGGCAGAGGTGGGATTGTTTGACCACCCTGCCCAAGCTGTGGCGCTTTAATTTTACTATACTGGTGGCAGCGGTGGGATTCTTTGTTTTCCCCTGCCCCAGGTATCTCTGATTTTACTATAGTAAGCTATCTGATCTGCCTTTATGTTGGCATGGGTATTAGTTTGTGAGGGGTCATTGCTCAACCGTCTTAGCAGCCTCCACGCCTTCTGGCTGCTCCTGCCCATGTCGACTTCTGTGATCAGCTTTATCCACTGTTCTTTCTTGGCTTCAGAGATGGAGGACACAATGCTCTGTGCTGCCTGAAGGGTTTGCTCACTAAATGAGTCTTCATTGTGGAGCCTGTACTAGTTTTCCAACAAGGCAGCTTTTCAGAAGTAATGCCCTGAAGGTAGTTGGTTCTGCAGCCTCTCGGTATAGAGGCCTGTGAGCAGGTTTTCACTATTTCAATGAAGTGCTTGTATTCCTCAGGGACTGGCGTGACCGATATGATTATGTCATCTAACATGTCTGAGAATTTAGTCCAATCTGCCTTTCTGAAGTTGAATCTTCATTTAAATGGAGCTTCCTGAGGCCTTATAGTTGGAAACAGTTGGCACACTATTGGTCGGTGCTGTGTGTTTCGTCCCACTGATTCAGTGTTGCTGACAAATAAGAGCTCTGGGTTATATCCTTGGTGCCATCTCCTGCTGTTGTAGAATGGTGGGAGCTTACTATCATGAATGAATGATAGTTTGTGCAGTTCAGACCAGGAGAGGACAGCCTCTCCATTTTTATCCTCTTGAGCATATCCCCATACATGGCTATAGCTGTTAAAGTCACCAATTACTACCGCCCTTTGGTGCCTATCAAAGTTCTTGGGGGAGGAGAAACAAAACTCTTCATTTGGGGACTTGTACATAGAGGTGATTGTGATTGGGTAGTCACAGAGGTGACTACCACCTCACTCACCTCATAGGAAACCTGCTACAAAACAGGAGCTTTTTTTGTTGAGTTCCAGGGCCAGAGAAGCAGATGGCAGAAACAGAAGAATGGCCTGCCTCAGGGGAGCGTGCTTGCTCCATCAATGTTCAACATTTACACAAATGACCAGCCACTGTCAGAAGGGACAGAGAGTTTAATCTATGCAGATGATCGTGCCATTACCGATCAAGCAGGGAGCTTTGAGATGGTTGAACAGAAGCTTTCCGCAGCTCTAGATGCTCTTACTGTCTATTACAGGGAAAACCAGCTGATCCTTAATCCATCTGTGCTTTTCACCTTGAGAACAGACAACCATCCCGAGCCCTGAGGATTACCTGGGAAGGAAAACCACTGGAGCACTGCAGCACACCCAAATACCTGGAAGTCACTCTGGACCGTGCTCTGACCTACAAGAAGCACTGCCTGAATATCAAGCAAAAAGTGGGCGCTAAAAATAATATCATACGAAAGCTGACTGGCACAACCTGGGGGTCACAACCAGACACTGTGAAGACATCTGCCCTTTCACTATGCTACTCTGCTGCTGAGTATGCATGCCCAGTGTGGAACACATATCACCAAACTAAAACAGTGGATGTGGCTCTTAATGAGACATGCCGCATTATCACGGGGTGTTTGCACCCTACACCACTGGAAAAATTACACTGTTTAGCCAGTATTGCACCACCTGACATTCCCCTGGGAAGTAGCAACCAATAGTGAAAGGACCAAGGCAGTGACATCTCCAGCTCATCCCCTGTTTGGATATCAGCCATCACGTCAATGACTTAAATCAAGAAATAGTTTTCTAAGATCTACAGAGACACATGCACAATGGAGGACCTTCTTGCAGCAACACCAGAGGCACTCCAAGTGGCCAGTTACTGGTCAAAGGACATTTAATAAACTACCAAGCTTGCAAATTTTGTGTTCTGTTTGTTTGTTTGTTAAAAATACAATGCAATTTGTTTGGTCTGCCCCTGACACAATATATATATATATATATATATATATATATATATATATATATATATATATATAGTGGAAACGTTTTAAAGAATTCTTTTAAGTCTCACAGTTCCAGTGGTTCCCAGTTCCTATCTTCTAAATATACAGTTGGTTTCAACAACCATTACTCCCCCTATAATTTGGTGAGCTAATCTGTAGTGGTGTCATCATTATAATTTGGTGAAGAAAGTTGGGAATTTTTATTATCAAATAAAGTTTCCTACTTTTCCCCACGGTATCATTATAATTTGGTGAGCAGCGGTGCGATTCGTTATAATTTGGTGGCAGCGGTGGGATCTTTATATATTACAACACTCACACACTAGTATTTGTTCTGGGAGTTTATCTGCTCACACTTATTTCCTTTAATGTTAACAGATATCTCCCTTATTCATTTGTTAGATGCTCCTTAATTCCTACTTAATTCCTTAATTTCTGCTGTACTTTAAAATTTTCCTGAAACATCTTCTGAAATGTTTAAACCTTTGCTCATTGTGCAACATTTCAAAATAGATCCACACTGAAGAAATATAGATCCACAAAGAATAAAAGAAAAGATATGAGCTTTTAAAAGACTGTCCACTTTTATTTGTTCTGTCCATTAGGGAAAAAGATTTTGAAATATGAAAAGACAGTTACTAACAAAGAAATGATGGAATTTGGAATTTCTAGTCTGTTGTTATACATAAGACTTAGAAAGCAGCCACGATGGTCGATGAATTGTACCCTTGCTAGAATCTCAGTGTGGTTGCAACAATCTGCACTGAGTGAAGGGCTATAATAGCTACATTTAATCAAACGCTAAACCCCAATGATAAATATTAAATGTGTCCTTTAAAAATGTTAATCTTCCTTTTAGGCTTTGTTTTTACATGACATTTTAAATTACCTTCTGACAGATAGATTCTATATGCCTCAGACATTGGAGCAAGCCTATTTATTTGGTAGGGAATGCAGAAATCTGACAGTGAGTTTTATTATGTTTTACATTTTAATGCACACATCCAGGATAGAGGGAAAGCCAGCTGTTTCCTAGTGATTTCAGAGGTGACACATAGTGTGCCCTTACCTCCAGAAGCAAGGTATATATGCACAAATGCAAGCCATTCTTTATGAACAACACAATTGCTATTTGCCTATTTCAAATAGAATTCAAACATGCCAAGCACAGCAAGAATACTGAGAGCAAAGGATGCTTAATATTCTAGCCCAGTTCACCAAAGGAAAGATAAAAATGAAGCACTGAAGTGACAGAGCAGTGTTCTGTAGAGCAACATGATGTGTCTGCTTTAAATTGAGAATAATGGATTTAAGTTTAGTGCAGAACTAAAGGGCTCAATTACTATTCATGAATTCCAAAATGCTCTATTTCAGAAACTCTTTGCATGAAATGTTCATCAGAATCAATGTATGAAACTACAAGAAAGTAAACCTTTTTCCCTTTCACACAATACAGTTCTTAACTAGACTCCTACATTTACAAAAGAACAGTTCAGAAGAATTCCTGAGTCGACAAAGCTAACTGCCTAAAATAAATACGGTGGAGTGTGATGGCTGTCATAGGCTAAGAACCCCTGCTAGCTCCATTTGGAGCATGTGGTTTTTCCTGTGACTAAATGGACTACCATTTGTCTTGAGGCTTCCATACTTTGGAGGAGTTGTTGCCATGGGGACAGGAGGTAATCTTTTTGTTAGCAGATACATTAATTTGTCATTCTTTAAAGGCATCTTTATAACAGAACTGCATCAGCAATAATGATTTTACTATTGGAGACACCCCAAAGATATTTTGTTTCATGTTCTGGGAACATTATTCACCATGAAACCAACACTGACACTCATCTTCCCACACTTCAGCATTTCATTTGGGTGACACAGTATAATCCGGTGGCACTGAAGACCTGGAAAAAATGCTATCAGAATTTTGCATGACTGCATAAGTCCCAAATGCACTTATTTCAAAGTAAGTTCCACAGATGCTGATTGGACTTGTCATTTAAATATGAATCAGATTGGTAATTTTAGCATATGTTTGTGGATGAGAATACATATACACTCACAAATTCATAAATCTGCATGCAGATATTCTGAAAAAATTACCATAAACACTACTTAACAGAAAGAATAGGTTTTATAAAAAGTGATATTTTTACAGGAAGGTGCATCTCAGTTCTTCTGTGTGTTTTGTATTATATGATTTTGTCTTGTTTTATAGGTCTACTTTCTGTCCTATTGTATAGGAAAACTTTAAACATATACAGCAGTTACCATGCAACCTCCAAATCTTTAAATTGCAAATTATATTGGAAATTCCTCCACATTCAAAGGTAGTTTTCTTTGTGACACAGAGGTGAGAAGATCATTAGGCACTGCATAATTTGTGACCTCCATGGATTGCTTGCAGCCAAGATTTACAGGAGGGTATGTGTTGGAGAATGTCACATGCATTCGAGAATCTTACTTGATGTTGTCGCCACTATGACTAAAGACATATTAGTTTGAATTCAGTTGGTTAATCTTAATGGCTTAATAGTTTGAGTCAACAAGTAGCTAAATTCAAATGATCCAATAAGTCTATTATTTTAAGAACCAACAACAATACAATTTAGCCTAATATCTTTTGATGACAAGCCCTAAAATAACTAGACCAAATGCATGAGATTGGATGAAATAAGGGCCACTTTCTTTGACCTTTTAACTATTAAAATTTTAAACTGGGAAAACTTGCTAGAGAAAGGAAACAACATGGTTGGGAACTCAGGCAAGTATCTACCTGAGACAAATCTTCCAGTCTTGTCAGGAACCAGGGCTCTGCTGGTATACAGGCAGATGTTAACCAAAACAACACCCAGCTTGTGTCAAAACTGTTTTACTTAAATCAATAATTTAAACACTTGGTGACTTCAAGGTCAGACTTCAAATCATAAGACAGCACACAGCAGAAGTTACAAAGCAAAGCCTCACAGTACTACAAAGCTGATTCAGGATCAAGAATAAACAGTAGCCAAGGTTACCAGTCCATGAATCAAATGTGAAGAGTTCAATGAGTCATGTGTCCAAGGTGCAAGAGTACAAATCATAGCCGTAGTTCCAGGAGTCAATCCACAGAAATCAAGAGTTCAAGGGAAATAAAAAATCCATCAGTCAAAAGTCAGCCCAAGGATTCAAAGTACATGGGTGTCCATAACATGATACAAGAACAACAGAAGTACACAACAATATTATCACCACAGTTCAAGGTTCAGCAAAGTACATCACAAGAATTCAGCATACAGGTCAGGATAGCACAATCCATACAACCTGAGGGAAAATGCCCACCACCGTCCAAGTATAACAAATACTTTTCTCCCTAAGAGCAGTCACTAGCTGGGCTCCTTTTATGTAGCTAATCACAGCTGCATCCTATCTTCACACGCCTCTTCCCTGATTGCTCCCACCTGTGAGTTCTTACAGACAGATCACTCTGATCTTTAGAACCAGGAGGGAGATTAACCTCTTCCATACCTTTCACAGCATTGCCAACCTGCTAAGCATGATCTTATTTTAAATATCATCAGAGTGCTAGGCAATATATATACTGGCCACCATCAACTGCTAGGCATGCCACTATACCAACCACCATCAACTGTGGGTCATGACAAGTCTCTCCTTGGCAAAAACATTTACACCCAAGGGCAATCCATTATTTTTTTATTGCTCACCACAGACTGTCATATTTTGGAAGTCAGACCTGGAGAACTCTCCCATCCGCCCACAAGCCACTGAACTCAAAAAGAGGAAGTCAATCCCCATGTCTGCCCCAAGAGTAAGCTTGTTCTCCTCCCAACATCATTCTTCAGTGAATATTTAGTGGAGGTTTTCAAATCATCTGAGATAGTTGCTCCTATATAACCTAAGTCAGGATGGGGAACTGCCATAGGGAGTGGCTACAGTATCCCCTTGCCCCGGGACTCTGGAAATGTGAATCTCCCACAAAAAAAACTGCTACTGTTAATTAATGTTAAGATTAGGTAACAAAGACTACAACACATATGCACACACAGCAAATAAAAGATGATGGTCTTCCTTTCAATGAAAATTTGACTTCTCTGGGCACAGTATGAAGAAATAGATTTGATGAGCTGTTTGATTCTCATTACTATGCTGAAAGAAATGTTAACACTCCATCAAAGGGATGTAAAAGATATTGCCATACTTGTCTTCACCCTCGCTTTGTCCAGGGGAAGAAGCCCTATTCATCAAGGACAATTCCATTTCCCAGATGGAATTTGCCCATTATCAAAAAAAGGACGACCCAAACAACTACCGTCCGGTCAGCCTCACGTCGATACCGGGCAAGATTCTGGAAAAGATTGTTAAGGAAGTGGTCTGCAAACACTTAGAAACAAATGCAGTCATCGCTAATAGTCAACATGGATTTATCAAAAACAAGTCATGCCAGACTAATCTGATCTCTTTCTTCGATAGAGCTACAAGCTGGATAGATGCGGGGAATGCCGTGGATGTAGCGTACCTGGATTTCAGTAAGGCCTTCGACAAGGTCCCCCATGACCTTCTGGCAAGGAAACTAGTCCAATGTGGGCTAGGCAAAACTACGGTGAGGTGGATCTGTAATTGGTTAGGTGGACGAACACAGAGAGTGCTCACTAATGCTTCCTCTTCATCTTGGAAAGAAGTGACGAGCGGAGTGCCGCAGGGCTCCGTCCTGGGCCCGGTCCTGTTCAGCATCTTTATTAATGACTTAGATGAAGGGCTAGAAGGCATGATCATCAAGTTTGCAGACGACACCAAATTGGGAGGGATAGCCAATAGTCCAGAGGACAGGAGCAGAATTCAAAACGATCTTGACAGATTAGAGAGATGGGCCAAAACTAACAAAATGAAGTTCAACAGTGACAAATGCAAGATACTCCACTTTGGCAGAAAAAATGAAATGCAAAGATACAGAATGGGGGACGCCTGGCTCGAGAGCAGTACGTGTGAAAAAGATCTTGGAGTCCTCATGGACAACAAGTTAAACATGAGCCAACAATGTGATGTGGCGGCAAAAAAAGCCAATGGGATTTTGGCCTGCATCAATAGAAGCATAGTGTCTAGATCTAAGGAAGTAATGCTACCCCTCTATTCTGCTTTGGTTAGACCACATCTGGAATATTGTGTCCAATTCTGGGCACCACAATTCAAGAGAGATGTTGACAAGCTGGAAAGTGTCCAGAGGAGGGCGACTAAAATGATCAAGGGTCTGGAGAACAAGCCCTATGAGGAGCGGCTTAGGGAACTGGGCATGTTTAGCCTGAAGAAGAGAAGGCTGAGAGGAGATATGATAGCCATGTATAAATATGTGAGAGGAAGCCACAGGGAGGAGGGAGCAAGCTTGTTTTCTGCTTCCTTGGAGACTAGGACGCGGAACAATGGCTTCAAACTACAAGAGAGGAGATTCCATCTGAACATTAGGAAGAACTTCCTGACTGTGAGAGCCGTTCAGCAGTGGAACTCTCTGCCCCGGAGTGTGGTGGAGGCTCCTTCTTTGGAAGCTTTTAAGCAGAGGCTGGATGGCCATTTGTCAGGGGTGATTTGAATGCAATATTCCTGCTTCTTGGCAGGGGGTTGGACTGGATGGCCCATGAGGTCTCTTCCAACTCTATGATTCTATGATTCTATGATCAACCAGGGAATCACAGAAACATAAAAAGAGTTTTTATTAACTGCTTGTATATGAAAAGGGTAATCAAGCATTGTTGATTCTTTGGACTTTTCTGAATAAAGTCAAGTTCCATTGGACAGAGAGAAGGAAATTGTTATTTTCATCTTTGCTTTGCTGCTTGGGGATTTCCCTTTTTTGTGCAAAAGTAGGATAAAGACAAAGATAAGGGTACGTCCAGTTTTCCTTTCATGGAGCTCTACCATCTCTCTCAGCATAACACTGAGAATCAAAGTTCCAATGGCATAACTTCTGGTCATCAAATTTGGTTGATCCACAAGTTAAAATGAAGATTTGGGAAAGTGAGATTTGGGGATTCTGAGGGTTAAAAGAGGTCAGGAAAAAGTAACAACCACATTTGTGGGTGTTTTTAGTGATCGGGTTGAAAAATAACCCAAACACAATTTGGGAGGTGGGATGAAAACATTAAGGGACTTTGGAGATTTCCGAAGGAGGATTTTAGGGGCCATAAAAATGGAGTTTGGGATCACATACATCCCAAGACCTGTATTTTCCCCACTCTGCTTCTTTGATGAGAGATATTACTGAAGACAATGGTAAAACACTTTAATTATTTCAATTTTTGTAAGCCACTGGAGAAAAGCTGGGCTCATGCTGGTTATGGTTAATGAGAATACTAGGTGACTGGGGAGATCAGATATTGGTTTGTATTTATCCCAACAGTGTTTCATATGGGTGTGCATGGTATCCTTCTGGATTGGCTTTCTGTATTGGGAGGCTGGACCCCAGTGGTTGCAATCCCATTCACTGAGTCATTTCCAATTGCAGTGAATAAGTATGTAAATTAAATTGGAGGGGGGGGGGGGGAGGTCTGCAATTTCTAGCTTCTGCCCCAAACTTTTCAGTATCCCAGAATGAAGGTACTGGATGCATTTGTTAGGATGTTGGATATAAATCAACCAATTTCTTGAGTCAGGAATGTTTGCTTTACACACACACATAATTAACTACATAAGAGTGAAATACTTCAGTTTTACCCAAATAAGTTAGGTGCAAATGGTGGGAAATAAAAGAGACACTGACAAAACTGTTAAGTGTCTTGTTATTACCAGCATTTTCACAACATTTGGAAATTCTTCAGCAGGCTGTATCACAATCCCCAAAACAGCCTGTCTCAAACAGAATGTTTAATAGAAACCTTACTTTTCCATATGACTGCCAGAAACCTGAGTTGCACTTTACATAGATTTAAAATGTGGAATGCCAAGAAAAGGAGTTGAAACTAGAAGAATTCCAGCTGATAAACTCTCTTTCACTTCAAATATTGTTGGTTGGTGAAGAATCTGATAAGTTGCCAGTGTTGACTAGAGACTTATTACTTCACTCAAGCTTTTGGTTCAAATTGTGTTTTGCTCCTTAACTTTGCATATTTTATGTTTTTATTGTTTGATTATAGAGTAATTCGTTTGTAGGATGTTGTATTGCATTTTGTCTGTGTCATGTATTGGCATTATTCTTATATTGAAATGTATAATAAATGAATGCACACTGAGAAATGTACAGATCATATGCCCTTTTTCCATTTCTTGTATTGCCACTTATGATCATATTTACGATAGTATATCAGATGTTTTACTTAATCAAAAGCAGAATGCATTTTTCTTAAATAGGTACAAATAACAGAGATACTTGTGAAGGCAAATTCTAAAGTAAAAACAAGGCTCATTTATTTGCATAGTCAATCCTTCAAAAGAACATAATTTTATCATCACTGTGTGCCATCTGGAGTGTACTGGCTGAACTACAGTTTCAAAATGAGGTGGAAAGGATAATTTCATTTCATGCTATTTGAGCAAGAAGGATGTTATTCAAACTGAAATCAGACTTATTTGAAGAGGGGACTATCATCTTGAAAAATGCAGCCATTATTCCTGCATAGAAGTAGAAGAAGAATAAAATGACCTCTAACTGAGTAATCCTAGGCATGTCTACTCAGGAGTTACTGCTTATGATGACTTTTCAATGTGACCTGGTGCCAGAGTTTGATGTTATTCAAATACTTTTCCTACAAGGAAAGACAAAAGCATTTAGGACAGGATTTTTGTAGCATTATGACACTTTCCACTTTTAGAAATTCTGTATTGTTCTTCACTAACATGACCATTATATTGAACCCTCTATATATCTGAATCCACCCCAGAGTTATACAAAAGGTAGTTTTCCAAATGCAGATTCCAGCATTGATCACAATTTTTTTTGGCTAGAGGACAGAAACCAAAACAATATCTGAAAAACCACATTCCCAGTACATTTTATCTATCTATCTTTCTATCTATCTATCTATCTATCTATCTATCTATCTATCTATCATATTGAAAAGGGACATGATCCTTTCTGGTCTTCCAAAATAGTGATTATGACATATTGCAGCCCTCTAGAGTAAGAATTCTTATATTTTTGCACTCACGATCTCTTTCTGCCAAATAATTTTTATATGACCCCAGCTATATAGTAGGGCTGGGTGGTTTCGTTCGTTAATTTCGTAATTCATTATTAATTCGTTATTTTTTTATAACGAAGCGATATTGAACCATTCAAGAGCAACTAAAAAACGAAACGAATTTTTCAATTCGTTTTGTAATTGTTTCGAAATCGTTTCGAAATCGTTTCGAAATTGTTTCGTTATTATTTCCGCATGTCTGGGGCAAGTTTTATAGTTGTTGTTTGTTTTATCAGTGAAAAAAATATATAATTATCACACCAACAGTCAACAACAGAGGGAGAGGGAAGCTTCAGAAGTTCCCCCTGTCCCATTTGGAGGTTTTTTTAGCGTATTGCGCGATCGCGTCCGCCATTAACGAATCGATTCATAATTGTTTCGTAATTGTTTTGTAATTTCTGAAATTTCGTAAATTTCGAACTTTGTTAAAGGAAAATTTCGGAATTCTTTTTAAAATCAAAACGCAAAAACCCCCTAAAAACGAATCGAGTTTAGAAACAATTTTTTCCGTGGTTGCCCAGCCCTACTATATAGGTATATAAAACATGTATAGAAATCAAACCTTTACTGAAAACAGTATTTGCAAGGCTTGCTAAATAGGCTAGTTTTACTTTTAGTGGAGTACAGCTTAAGAATTTTCTGCAGAGTCCACTGTAAACACTGCACATTGTTCAAAACACATTTGTGTAAATGGGTGGGTTTTTTTTTTTATGATCACAGCATTGAGCTAAGGGGACCGCAATTGAGTTTGGGACCTACAGTTTAAGAAGCAGTGCACCAGAGCTCTGAGAAGCCATGCAGCACCCCAGCCTCCAGAAAACGGCTATCCTAATGGATTTCATCACTATATGCATAGATATCCATTATCAGCAGCTGCCAAACTTGTGCAAGGTAATTGGAAATGGAAAAATAGTGGCTGAATGCACAAACTCTTCCATGAACTATAGATTTCAACCTTGTGATGAATTCATAGAATCATAGAATCATAAAATCAAAGAGTTGGAAGAGACCTCATGGGCCATCCAGTCCAACCCCCTGCCAAGAAGCAGGAATATTGCATTCAAACCACCCCTGACAGATGGCCATCCAGCCTCTGTTTAAAAGCTTCCAAAGAAGGAGCCTCCACCACACTCCGGGGCAGAGAGTTCCACTGCTGAACGGCTCTCACAGTCAGGAAGTTCTTCCTCATGTTCAGATGGAATCTTCTCTCTTGTAGTTTGAAGCCATTGTTCTGTGTCCTAGTCTCCAGGGAAGCAGAAAACAAGCTTGCTCCCTCCTCCCTGTGGCTTCCTCTCACATATTTATACATGGCTATCATATCCCCTCTCAGCCTTCTCTTCTTCAGGCTAAACATGCCCAGCTCCTTAAGCCGCTCCTCATAGGGCTTGTTCTCCAGACCTTTTATCATTTTAGTCGCTCTCCTCTGGACACATTCCAGCTTGTCAATATCTCTCTTGAATTGTGGTGCCCAGAATTGGACACAATATTCCAGATGTGGTCTAACCAAAACAGAATAGAGGGGTAGCATTACTTCCCTAGATCTAGACACTATGCTCCTATTGATGCAGGCCAAAATCCCATTGGCTTTTTTTGCTGCCACATCACATTGTTGGCTCATGTTTAACTTGTTGTCCGTGAGGACTCCAAGATCTTTTTCACACGTACTGCTCTTGAGCCAGGCATCCCCCATTCTGTATCTTTGCATTTTGTTTTTCCTGCCAAAGTGGAGTATCTTGCATTTGTCACTGTTGAACTTCATTTTGTTAGTTTTGGCCCATCTCTCTAATCTGTCAAGATCGTTTTGAATCCTGCTCCTGTCCTCTGGACTATTGGCTATCCCTCCCAATTTGGTGTCATCTGCAAACTTGATGATCCTGCCTTCTAACCCTTCATCTAAGTCATTAATAAAGATGTTGAACAGGACCGGGCCCAGGACGGAACCCTGCAGCACTCTGCTCATCACTTCTTTCCAGGATGAAGAGGAAGCATTGGTGAGCACCCTCTGGGTTCGTCCATTTAACCAATTCCAGATCCACCTCACCATAGTTTTGCCTAGCCCACATTGGACTAGTTTCCTTGCCAGAAGGTCATGGGGAGATCTTGTCGAAGGTCTTACTGAAATCCAGGTACGCTACATCCACGGCATTCCCCGCATCTACCCAGCTTGTAACTCTATCGAAAAAAGAGATCAGATTAGTCTGACATGACTTGTTTTTGATAAATCCATGTTGACTATTAGCGATGACCACATTTGTTTCTAAGTGTTTGCAGACCACTTGCCTTCCTTTACACCATAACTACATAATTGCCTACCTTTAGACCACTTGCTTACCTTTAGACCATAAAAGCTAAAGGAATTAGGCCCAGATTTTTTGGCAGCCAATTTGTATGGTGCCTGGAGGCAGCAGCCATCTTAGGTTAGTCATTTCCTAGTAGAGGTGGAGCTTAGAAGCAGCCTGGGGAAAAATGTGGAGAACCC
The DNA here is from genome assembly GCF_037176765.1 of Anolis sagrei. Taxonomy (NCBI): domain Eukaryota; kingdom Metazoa; phylum Chordata; class Lepidosauria; order Squamata; family Anolidae; genus Anolis; species Anolis sagrei. The sequence goes on along the minus strand of NC_090023.1, from coordinate 57,771,140 downwards.
TTGTGATTAGCTGGGAGAAAGTGGTCAGAGCTTGTGTGAAGTGCAGGGGAAAAAATAGTGCCAGGGAGTGTGCTTTTTGAAATATGATAGTTAGTTGGGCTCTGGGTTTTGAAGAAGAGAGTCAGGTTCTGGTGTTTGAAGGAGAGAGTTAGGAGAAGGAGAGGGGAAGTCAGTGAAGCCAAAGAAGTTAGTTAGATGGTTGAGAGACCTATTGGGGAAGAATAGCTGGTATAGTGATTATAAACAGATCCCAGGAAAAGGACTGTTTGAAGTAAGAGGATTCTAGTCAGGAAGAGGTCTGCTAGTTTTCCTGAGGGAGTTAAGAGTTGTTATTGGAAACCAGGTACTGAATTGTTTTAAAGTAACCAAATAAGCTTCATCTCATTCTTACAACCGTTACACTTAAGTGCCTGTGTTTTTGAAAACTACACAAATAAACATCTTTGTTCTTTGTTAACAAACAATTGCCTCAGTGTGCCTCTGTATGAAGTATTCTTAACAAGATAGGGAAACAAAGTTTCCAGATTGGTGGCAGCAAATACTTAGAAGAATCTCAATATTAACTACCTCAGTGTTCTGCGCCCTGTGTTCAAATTCAGCACCATCCAGCTTACTTTCAATACATCAACAAGAAAACTAAAAACCCCTTTTGTCTTTGGTGGTAGCCTGATTCCATAGTGGACACTTCTCAGAATATTACTTTATTTTGTGGCAGTGTTTGAGTCTTCAACCTTTGTTCAATTAAACAAATAAACAAATAGTTGCCTCGCATATATTGGTGGCACAGCATTAGGGACTGTTAGCAAGACAAATCGTTCTTTACATTTTCTGGTGGTAGTGGTGGGACGAATAAAGGCCCCCCTAACAGAAGAATTTTGGGTTTGCCCTGAGTGTGTGGATTTAAAAATTCAGTGTCTCTACAAACCCCTAGAAATAAACGAGTTATTATCCTGTTACACATTAAGTGCTGCCATGATTTATTTTGGATCACAGCCTCAGGATTCAACAAGTTGTGCAGTAAAAAGATACATTTTTTCCTTTCTCACTTCCTTCCAAAAAGGTGAAACTGTATTTTTTTTTTCATTAGGGGGAAACCATACTTTGGCAGAATGACAAAAATGCTGTGATATATTGATCAACATATGATACTGTTTGAAATTCTGTTTCTTAACAATCTGTGGCAAAATTTAAACATTCCATAGATTTCAGTGAAGTTATGCTCTTGCCTAGCTTTTTAAAATATATATATATATCAAAAATTGGTTTAAAAAACCAAATGGTGTACTTGGAGATATATCTATATTTATCAGAGACGGAATACATTATCTTTTTGGATGACAAACTCAGAATCTCAATGTCATCATGGATGCTTTTTTTTAAGTGTGATTCTTTACCCCTGTTTATTTATTTGCAGGTTCAATCTTAAGAGGCTATCTCTAGTCCACTAGAAGATACAAACAAGCATAATGACTAGTGATTGTTATATTCATTTTCAACATTTATTAAGAGTAGTCTTTCTATTGTGTACCTTTCTAATGCACTGCCCATTGGGAGGAAAAATGCAACAACGTAAGCATGTTTGTCTAGGTAGGTTCTTATTAAACTTTCCATAAAAACTTTAAAAGGAGGGATAATTCGTCTTACACACTGTCATTTGTTGTCAAAACAATACCTTTCCTCAGAGGCATCTGTTATATATTGTTAACAGGCATTTTAACATGGCATCCTAATGAATTTAGTTTGTGTAGCAAGTACTTTAATTTGTATAAATAGTGAAATATAGCAGTGAGCTTCTTTCTCAGTTTCTCAACATACATACTTGACTTACATTAGCTGAAATCCCGCTAGCTCTTGTTTATGCTAGCAAACATTCATGCAATAGCACCACCATCCAGATTCCATCCATGTGTGCATCTGGATCAACCTGTTGCGTATCAAAAAATTTTGTGTTCCAGCAAGTGCAGATAAAATCAGAAAAGGTCAAGGGGAAAATCAAGGACAGAGCAATTCAATCCAAAACACATCATGTTTCTAGTTTGAAAAATATATTCACCAATACAGCTACAATAAATTGTGCTCTGTTGCTTTATTCCAACACACAGCATGCTAGAGGCATAATATAGAAAAATATAGCATTATATACAAAAGTAGTTCTGAATATAAAAATGGTTTACATGAGAATAGTGAATAGATTGTCAAATGTCTTGATTCAAATGTATAATTGTTATGTGTTTTATAAGGTGCTGTACTAAAATTCCATAAAATCCATAGTGCTGCAGAAATCCTAAATCCATAGCCTGTTTCCCTATCAGTTTTATGGGCATTAAGGATGAAGAAGAAAAATCATAGGAATTGGTTTTCAAAACAGAAATGAAATGAATGAAAAATCCCTTCAACCATGGCTTTTATTTAGACATGGGAGCAGAATCTTGTTTAAGCATGAAGTATCACAGGAATTCTCTCATTGAATACTTTGTGGTTGTTTTTCAACTAGGGTTCCATTTTCCAGTGCATTTTTTTCATTATTGTTTTACTACTAAGCCATAGGAAGTTTGCTCATCTATGGCGAGATGTGCTTTATATATTACATTTTTGAAATTCAAAGAAGCTCACCATGAAGTATCACTTATGCTCCTGATTGGAAAGAGAATGAAACTGAAAAGGAATTCATTCATTAACACAGTGGATCCCAACCTTTTGTTGACCAGGGGCCACTTTGATCAGGGACCACTTGACCAGGGACCACTCTCCAATAATAGTACCAAAAGGGTTCTGAATCAGTTTATGATAAACTTTAGATTCTGTTTAGATATTTGGGGCGCTGATTCAGAAAGTTTCATTGGATAGACCACATCAACTCTAGTTTCTGATACAAAACATATGCCATCCAGATGTTGCCATCTACTTGCCCACAGAAAACCTTATTTAATAATCTAGAGCTGTTGTTGTCGTCTTAATCTTTTGTGTATAGTCAGCCTCTCCCCTCCCAACATCCCTGTTGCCTCGCCACTACAAGAGGGTTTCATGATACCAGTCACTCTCAATGCCACATGGTTTTGAGACAATGATATAGCAATGGTGATGCTGTGAACCATATTTTCATTTTTGTGGACCAATGAAGCCTTCTTTTGAGTAGACATAGGCAAGTTTACACTTTTATTTCAAAAGGGTTTTCCTCTGATGTTATAACATCCTTGGTGTTCATCACACTAGAGAAAAAAATCCACTTAAAAGCCGGTTTCTGCCTCCTACAGAATTCTGGAGTTTGTAGTTTAGGGAGGAGCCTTTAACAGCCTCACTAAATGACAAACCCCAGAATTCTGCAGGAGGCAGAAACCAAATTTTAAATGGTTTTTCCCCCCTCTAGTGTGATGAAGTAATAAGGCTTTTAATATTGGGAGAAAAATAATTAGAGCAGGATGTTGAGTATAAATTCATATTTTAAAAAACTAATTTGATAAAATATCAGTTGTCTTTATGTTTATTTTTAAAAATAATTAATAATTTTATTGAGTGATGTTAATGGGATACAAAATATAAAAAGGAGAAATATCTATAAACAAATACATCTAATAGAGGCATGTTGTTTCCCCAGACTAGTAACTTGCAATATGCCATCCAATCTTTCCCCTCCTGCCACCCACCCTTGAACCCACCATTCTTGATTTCTAACACTACTCACTGTGAGACTCATATCTCATAAAATCTACTCTTATATCTACTTTAGTAAATTCTCCTTGTGGCTATTTAAAAGTCTACATTTGTCTTCCTTTCCATGTATTCAAATGCCAGCCTCAATTTTTTAAACTTAATCATTATTTCCTCCCATGGTATCATTAGATAGCTTGGTCATTTGAATATATTCTAATAGCTTTTCTCTCCAGCCCTTTTTAGATAGTTCTTTTTCACCTTTCCATGATTTAGCTATTGTCAATCTAGCTGCAACAAAACAATATTGACAAATTTCCTCATCCCCTTTGCTAATTCTTCTAGATTTTTCTTAACTTTATTAGTAATATTTTTGTTGTTTTCTTAATTACCTTTTCCCAAAAATCTTGTACCATCCTGCAGGTCCACCAACTGTGGAAGAAAGTGTATTTCTGCGTCTTACACCACCAGCATTCCCCTAGCTGGATTTTATCCATTTTGGCTATTGTCTTTGGCATTATATAACATCTACAAAACATCTTGTTTTCTTTAATGGAGCCAGCTATTGAGAATTTAAATCCACTTTAATATATGTTTATGTTCATTTGATTAAAGTTATTAAAGTTATTAAAGTTATATACTACCTTTTTTGAGTTGATTAAGGTTTTATTTATTTACTTATTTATTTAAATACTAACTTTTTCTCCATGGCAGGGTTGTGGGAAATATCGACAATGCACCTCACAGAGTCCCCTTTTACAATTTCCGAAGCCTGAAAAATCCAAACATCGGCTGAAAAGCTATCAAGAACTGTAGTGCAACCACTGCAAGGAGTGCAGGGATGAACACTTACCCTAACTTCTTTGCTGTTACTCAATCCTGCACAGTTCTGGTAATTACAGTAAGAAGTAGAGTTGAGTCTCATAGGTTCTCAAGGTGGCAAACATTTAAAAACAGAGTTCAAAACTTAGACCAATTTAAATTTTAAAACATTGCAGAATAATTTAACAGTCTAAAAGCATATTAAAAGATTGACTAAACTAGAACAGTTTGAAAATACTGTTCAAGTTCATATCCAGGCTATTTGGCCAACCACATCCCCTTGTAGGAATCTGTCTGGGCCCTGAGATCTCCAGGAGAGGCTCTCCTCTTAGTCCCACTTCCATCTAAAGTTTGGTTGGTGGGAACAAGAAAGCAGGCCTTCTGGATGCAGGTCCCACATCTCTGGAGCTCCCTGCCCAGGGAATCCAGAATGACCCCCTCCCTGCTATCCTTCTGGCAGCAGGCTAAAACCCTTTTATTCAGGCAGGCTTTTAAAGATGGAGGTGTTTAAGACCATCAAGGGCTGTTGTGATTTTGTGATGTGATTTTATATGCTTTTATGGTTTTACCCTGGATTATTTTTAAATTAATTTTGTTTAATTAATCCTGTTTCATATTTGTATATTTTAAGAGCCTCACATTAGCTTAGATTTTTTGTGAAAATAAAAATTAATAGGGAGCCATGTACAATATATGAATGAGAGTATGTGAACAAGGCCCTTCTTTTTGAACTCAGATAGAACACTGTATTGTCTAGAGTGGATAGGTTTCCTACCCACTCTAGACAATGAGAAGTTAAATGGGAATGGTTGAGGAGGAAAGGGAGAGAGGGAAACATTGGTACCACTGTAATGTATTTTATCCACTCAAAAAAGCCCTGGAAAATACATCTTTTAAAAATGTATATGTATTAGATTGATTCCCATTAATCCAATAATTAACATTTTTATGGAAAAATCAGCTTGGTATATCAGTTTGGTAGAGATTATGGATATTATCATAAAAGGACCGGTAAGGGCTTTGTTGTTCCCTTCATGCTGGATTCACAAATGAATACCTTTACTTGGAATGGACATCAAAATCATTTCACTTCTTCCCTCTTTGATGGAAGCTTCTGTCATTTCACCAGGATAAGGAAAGTGCCTACATTTTCTTTTCATTTATTGTCTCTCACTGGTTTCCCTAGGTCACATAGTCTATACCTACCCTAAGCCCTGTATCCATATATCAAGTTGTTCATTCTAACTAGAGTCCATGGATGCCCACAAATATCTTCAGCATGCTCCCATTTTCTCTTGGTGGCTTCTATGTCTTTGGAGCAATGAACAGAATCTGAGATTTAGTCTTAACTTTAAGGGAGCTTTTTTTTTTTGGTCGTGTCAGGAGCGACTTGAGAAACTGCAAGTCGCTTCTGGTGTGAGAGAATTGGTCGTCTGCAAGGACGTTGCCCAGGGGATGCCCGGATGATTTGATGTTTTTATCATCCTTGTGGGAAGCTTCTCTCATGTCCCCATATGAGGAGCTGGAGCTGATAGAGGGAGCTCATCTGCCTCTCCCCGGATTTGAACCTGCGACCTGTTGGTATTCAGTCCTGCCGGCACAGGGGTTTAATCCACTGCACCACCAGGGGCTTCTTTAAGGAAGCTATCAAAGAGTAAATGAAAAGATATTAGGAATGAAATTGAATGCAAAGATCAAAGGTAAGAACCATGTTCTACAACCTGAAGATATGAGTGGACAACATTGCCCAGCATTCCTCAATCTTGTGTATTCTGGTAGGACTGCTGGAAAGTGCAGCCATAGAAATTTACATAGCTCTAACCCCTGGAATAGATTATTGTTAATCATCTAATAATTGCATATCTGGCAGAATATAGATTAGATATTAATTTAGTCTTGCCATGCAATTATCTGCATATTAAAAATATTACGTAGGCAGCATTTATATGAGTGCAAATTATATATGTAAAGCTATCATATGTGCACATAGAACCACAAAATGAAGTCATGCTGGAATGACATCTGTAGGAATGAATTTCCCATTACTCCTGAAATAGTGGAAGATTTCTTAGTAACTTCTTTTTCTACCAAACTGATTAATATAATATGCTAGAATACATTATAGTAGAAGCCTAATAGGAAAGGGGTAGAAAGGTTTATGCCTCCGGAGAACTAAGGCTTATTTAAAGAGGGAACTCGTATGAAAAACATGGAACAGTAATTGGAATCTGCCTCTGATGGCCTAAAAATCAGACTGTTGGAGCAATGATCTGGCTGCACTCTTACATTTCTCTTTCTAACTTTGCTTATTAGAAGATAAAGTTGAGAGAATAATAATGAGGATTTAAGAAGGGTAAGTAGTCTTTAAGAGAAAAAAAGGAAACTCAAGTTTGATCAGACTGCAAGGACTGAGGTAGGAAGACAGCCTTTAATACTTAAGGAAATGTTAGACCTAAATTCTATGCAAGAAAAACAAAATGCATATGAAAATGTGCACGCAACTGTGATAGGAACAATTACATATATGGCTAAAGATATTTTAGTCATGAAGACTTATCTGTAAATTTATAAACATATGTAGTCTTTAGTCAATTGGACGCATGTCATTTAATGCATCATTTTTAGAAAATATGCCCAAAATGTGCAGTTTTTCTGCATTCAAAAAACCTGAATGGAACTGGCATATACTGGATTTGGGATTATAGATAATATTAATCTGAACAATAGTAGATACATGAAATCAACAGAACTTATCTTCAGTACAACCTCCACTGCTCCAGAATGCAATTTCACTTATCCACAGTTTTACTTATTCATTTAGGGATACTGTACAAATTTGACCCTCTTTTCAATACGTCCATTTTTCCTTCCATTAAAAACAATAGGGTGCTCTCTTAACTGCAACTTCATGTAACTACACAAAATACTGGAACATCTCCCTCACCGATATTGAGGTTTTACTGTAAGTGTTGAATTATCAAGTTCTCGTTGATTCAATAGATTCTATGAGGAAGGAAGATATCGATGATTGGTGGAGGGAAAACAGAAGTCACATAAAGCCCACTAGCTTTACTTGCAATCATTATTTATAGATGTATTTTTAAAAAATATAGGGTTTGTGAATTTATTTAGTTTTTTCCATTGCATATGTCTCTCTTCCCCCTACTCCTCTTAACTATCATCCAAATCCAAGTTGTTTAATCTCCAATCCCTTTCTGAAATCCATCATCAGCATTCTGTGGTATTCCTCGAAACTTTCTGCCTTCTTAGTTCACTTATTTGCAAATTTATCAAATTGATAAAACAAATAAATAACTAAACGGTATTATTTATGTTGAATTGATTTCTTTCTTACTTACTTAGTGTTTGCCATTTATGAATTATTCCAGAATATTCCCCAATGCATTCAGTAAACATCTCCATTAGACAGCTCTGTGTGGATATAAGTAATTGGCTTGAGACTCTACAGTATACTAATGCCAAAATAAAATGATCCCTTATAAACTTGTAATCATCCATATCTATACTCTGAGAGCATACTTTCCAACAGAATGCCACTGCATTTTATAGAGAACTAAATGGCCAGATCTCAAAAGAGATGAATTAACAGAAGTGTGTTACTAATACATTCAGAAGCTAGTGGGGGAACACTTCACTCTCTGAATACATTCCATTTTTGACCATAAAGTTACAATTCTTTAACAAAACATCTTAAGATACATAATATTCATTCAGAGATTCAACGATGCCAGTTTTGTCCTGAAGAGGGAGTATGGTTTCATAGCTTTACAAGTGATAACCAGTAGGCCTGTTTGATCAAGAAAAAATTTGTTTCTAAAATCGATTTGTAATTGGGGTGTTTTTTTGTTTCGATATTTAAAATATTTACAAAACTTTCCAAAAAAATGTTTTGTTATTTACGAAATTTCGTAAATATTTACAAAACATTTTGTAAGTGTGAATGTTGCAGTAATGGTCACCTTGACTAGCATTGAATGGCTTTCATTTCTCCCACCCTGGACATTCCATAGATATTAGATAACTCCATTTGGCTAGTTTCCAACAGACCTCTGAGGATGCCTGCCATAGATGTGGGCAAAATGTCAGGAGAGAATGCTTCTGGAACATGGTCATACATACAGCCCTGAAAACTCACACAACCGGCCTCCGCGCGCCATCCAATCGGCTCCGGCTCCTACGCCCCCCTCCTCCTCCTCCTCCTCCTGACACTTCCTGCAACACAGCTTGGAGGAGGAGGAGGAGGAGGGGGGCGTAGGAGCCGGAGCCGGATGGCGCGCGGAGGCCGGTTGTAAGGGTGAGCGCGCGCGCGCCATCCAATCGGCTCCGGCTCCTGCGCCCTCCTCCTCCTCCTCCTCCTCCTGACACTTCCTGCAACACAGCTGGGAGGAGGAGGAGGAGGGCGCAGGAGCCGGAGCCGATTGGATGCCGCACGCGCGCTCACCCTTACAACCGGCCTCCGCGCGCCATCCGGCTCCGGCTCCTACGCCCCCCTCCTCCTCCTCCTCCTCCCAGCTGTGTTGCAGGAAGTGTCAGGAGGAGGAGGAGGAGGAGGAGGAGGAGGGCGCAGGAGCCGGAGCCAGATGGCGCGCGGAGGCCGGTTGTAAGGGTGAGCGCGTGCGCGCCATCCAATCGGCTCCGGCTCCTGCCACGGTGCACTGCTGGGGTGCTTGGGAGCGCCGGATTGGCTCCCAGGCACCAGCAGTACTCAGCAGCCTCCATCCCATTAACGACACGAGCTGAAGCTCGTAAAATATATGGGGCTGCTGTTTCAATATTTTTAAACCCTTCCGGGTTTGAAAATGTGTTTTGAAATCGCTTCGGATATGGTAAAAATAACGATTTAATAACGAAATAACGAATTAACGAACGAAACCGCACAGGCCTAATAACCAGCTCACCTTTGTTCGTTCAATTGTATTGTCATCACAGTCTTTTTTTTATTTTAATGACAATTGTTTAGGCGGATTTTCCCTAATTGTATATTGTGCATATTGTGCATTCTAATCCTTCCAGTCATACTAGGTCCTTGATTCATCTCTTTTACATTGATTGTACAAAACCTATTTATAACCATACACATGTTAATTTGTTTATCTATGCCAGGATACCTATTTCAATGATTTTTAAAGGGCGGCTCTCAAGAGTACCAGCTGCTGGTACCTTTTGCATTTCTATTCTTCTGTATTTCCATCTCCCCAGCATGTGTATACATTTTTGCAAATTGATGCTGCACTCCAAGCAGTTGATGAAGTGGGCTTTAGCAGTCCACCAAATCTGACAAATAAAAGCCTTTTATATTATACCACTTTAATGTAAGACAGTAAGATTCTTTGCTTTTGCCTTTTTTGCAGAAAGATTGATGAAAGCAATGAAAGAGAAAAAACAACAACCATGGAATGTAAATGACTTATTCAGATAACTTAATTGCAATGGTCTTGTTATTGGTAAGATCAACAATAGTTGTTATTGTGTGCCTTCAAGTCATTTTTTTCACTTATGGTAATCCTAAGACAAACCTATCATGGGTTTTTCTTGGCTAGATCTGTTCAGAGGAGGGCAGCCTTTCCCTTTCCCTGAAATCTTGTCATTTCCATAGGGCCATTTCAATGAAGAATGGAGATTCAAACTCTGATACCCAATGATCCAACTACACCAGTGGCTACACCTACTGGCTGCAGACTACCAGTGGGCCATGAGGATGAAAATCTGGTCCACAAGCCTCCTTCCTCTTTATTTTATTTTATTTCCACTCCTTTCGCACTGCCTGCCATTCCTTCCGTCTTGCTGACCATGGCATATGTTCTGTATCAAAACCTAGAGCTGATGTGGTCTATCCAATACAATTTTCTGAATCAGCACCCCAAACCAAGTCTAAAGTTGACCAAGAACTGATTCATAACCCTTTTGGTGTTAATGTTGGAGAGTGGTCCCTGGTCAAAGTGGTCCCTGGGAAAGTGGTCCCTGGTCAAAAAAGGTTGGGAACTACTGAAATACACCAATGATCAATGGTATAGAGTACAATGATCAAATTACATCATTATGGCTCTCAGCATTGGACTACTTATACATAATATTATGTAAGGATTTACATGAGAATATGATACACGTTTATGGTATATCTACTGTTCTAGATCTATTGCATGTTACATGGAAACAAATATTCAATGTATCAATTAAGAAACATAAAAACTGAAAATGGAACTAGTAAGAAAATATGAAAATTGCTGGAAACATTTTTTTAGTAAATGATATTTATTCTTGCATTCTGAGAATCTACCATGTTGGTGTACTCAGTGAAGATTTCAGTTCAAGTGAAATTCAGGCAAGTTTTTCCCATTTCTTTATCTGGTCCTGTTACTGTTCCATATCATTCCCATCTCTAATCCCTTATCTCTAAATATAATCAATCAATGTAGACATTTGAAGGCTGATAGTGCAGAGACTGTCCTCAAGATGGCAGCAATATTCTACAAGCAGCACACAGGATACAGAACCAAGAATTCCTGTTGTCTTTTCCTCATGTGAGCTTGGTGGCTAACCTTATTGGCATGCCCAGCCTTCAGTTGATTACTGAATTATACCAACATCTGGAAAATGGCAACTTATTCATATACTAGGCCAAGAAGATGTCCCAACTGATCACCATGTTCAATAAATGCTGGTTACAATGCAGCTGAAATGAAATGTCCCAGCTGCATCCCTTTGCACCCTGATGACTTAATTAATATGAATGATGTATACAAGGTGATAAAAATTGCCCCCAAAGGAAGTCACTCCCACAAGCTGCAGAAAATGAATGACTTCAATCTTTCCAGATGCAAGAAACAATGGGAATGGAACAAAAAGAAATTACATACTTACAAATTATACACATGGCCTTGCTGACTGCAGTGATTTAGTAGCACTAGGAAGTTACTGTGAAAAATCATTCTGGACAAGCAGAATGTACTAAGAATTAAGTGGAAGGCTTCCATATTTATTCTGGGATCCTTAAAGAATTATAGTAACTATAAGATACTCAGCATTCTTTAGACCCAGTAAGCTCAAGTGACATATGGCTGCAAAGTGCAAGATTCCATAGAGTAGCATGCCAAACAATATTAGCTTTACATATTAACATCTTAGAAAGTGGGGATTTAGTTGCCACACCCAGAGCTAGGAAAGACTGCCAGAAAGGTATTTGTGATGAGGAAGAAAAATAATTGGAGAACTGAAAGACAAAAAAAAAAAGCTTCAGTATTTTAGGAAGTAAAATGATGCCCAAACTCCTAAAAACATGCTACCATCCTAACATTTTCTGGAAATTATCAGCACTATCAGTTAGCTTTTTCATGATCTTCATGAACAAATCATGCTGTACTCCAGAACCTCCTTCTGATATAGATTTTCAAGATATCGGTTGTGCAATTTAAACTTACTTTAGAACCCTTAGCCATCATTTACATATCAAGTCTTGGTCATTTTGGCTTGTTGTTTGACGTGAAAAATTCTTGTTTCAAATCACTAATCTCTCTGCTGACATTTTTATTTCTATGACCCCAGACTACAGATTCAATTCTGCACACCTTGAATCATAGAATCAAAGAATCAAAGAGTTGGAAGAGACCTCATGGGCCATCCAGTCCAACCCCATTCTGCCAAGAAGCAGGAATATTGCATTCAAATCACCCCCTGACAGATGGCCATCCAGCCTCTGTTTAAAAGCTTCCAAAGAAGGAGCCTCCACCACACTCCAGGGCAGAGAGTTCCACTGTTGAATGGCTCTCACAGTCAGGAAGTTCTTCCTCATGTTCAGATGGAATCTCCTCTTTTGTAGTTTGTACCTAGTAACTGGAAGATACATGGTTCCGATTATACAATTGCAGAATTTCCAATTTAATAGCAAAAACAAGATGTGACATAAAATGTTAATTAAAAAAAGTAAAGTATACATGGCCCAAGTATATAGATCAAATACATGTAACAGATTAAGATAATGGACAGATATCAAAAGTTCAATTCAGATTTAGTCTTATGTAGAGAAGACAAACTAAGGACCTCATCACATTGCTCAAAATAAGCATCCTAGACCCTTAGAGCCTTCTTTGGGGACAGACCCACATGGCAGCCATCATACAACAATGCCTGTGGCTCTGTCTCCAACTGGAGTAAAAGTGTCATCACACTCTTTCCCCGCAACACAGGAGGCTTCTTTCCCTTTTTGGATGACGCTTCCCATGAATGATGGGGAAAGGGGCACCGTGCCGGACAGCTGTGGGGTAACAGAGTTGCCCCTTGTGTCTTGTGTTTCACCATTCCTGTTGACGAAACGGCACTGGGGGGAGGGGCTCCCCCATGTGAAAAAGTAGTAAAATCAGTAACATTTATGTTAGTTGTGATGGGTGGTTCCATTGATTCCAGTTTATTTCTCTGTGCAACTAAATCTGAACCAAATTCAAATTTATTATTCTATGGAAACAGATAAAAGAGATTATAGTGCTTCTATGATTAGCACAGTTTTGTTAAATTTTGCAAGACAAGAACATAAAAGGATGTGTTGTAATAAAGAATAGATATGATCACTTGGTGTCACAAACACACAAAAATTAGCATCAAAATTCAACAAGCATATATCTAGGACAAGTAATATTTATATAGCTGTAAATCTCACTAGTAATCACAAATGTTAAGGGATTAATCAAATGATTATTTTATATTTATATTTTATATTATATTTTGAGGCTATTATACAGAAGCCAAAATTGTGTGTGTGTGTGTGTGTAATTCTAGGAACCCACAAAACCACTAGTTTTGCAAACTACACTCAGATCAGATGTATAGCTCTTTGTGATGAAAAGAAATACTGTCTTTATGTAAAAAAAATTAACAGAATCCTTAGGGGGGCAGATCACAGTGCTGACAGAAATGTAGTTCTCACACTTGCATGAACATTGATCACCACTGGTTAAATCATCCAGTCATCCAGCACAATCACAAAGGCAGATACAAAGAAGTTTATTTTGGTAGAGCAGCAAGAGTTATTCAACAAGTGATGTCTTGGTTTATTACAAGATAAAGTCAAGTAATACAAGAAAAAAAACTGGGTCTCTAGGGAATAAAATCAGAAAAGAAACTTACAGAAAACATGATAAAATTCAAAGGGAATGCCCAACAACAATATAGAGACAAAAACTACAAGCAGTAACTTTCCACTTATTTCCACTTACATGTACACCAAAAATGAGATAAAATGTTAAAGGCACATGTGATTTTGGGGTTATTTCTACATTTTCTTTAATCAAACCAACAACAGCTTGGCATTTTCATTTAGCAAAAGAAGCACAGGACTAATAGTTCCCTTTCAATTCAATAAAAAGAAATATAAGATGCTAATGATAAGAATCTCATTTTCTTTTATCCTTGTTGTTGTTCTGTGACTTCAAGTCATTTTCAACTTATGGCGACTTTAAATAAAAACCCTATAATGGAGTTTTCTTGTCAAGATTTGTTCAGAATTGGTTTCTATTGCTCTCTTCTAAGGCCGAGGGACCACAACTTTCCCAAGGTCATTCAGTGTGCTCCATGGCTGAATAACCCTGATCAACAAAGTGATAGTCCAATGTTCATGCCACTAAACAATGCTGTCCTCCTACCTCAACTGTAGATTTCCCTTAGTTGTATTTGTTCATTCATCAGACAGATCATAAATATCACCCAAATATGATACTATAAGTTTAACTTATTAGTATTATAGTCTTTGGGCAAATTAATTCCATCATTCTCTCATATAATCTATCAAATTTAAAGACTAGACGTCAAATCTATGCATATTCCCAGAGGGAATCCACTGTATCAATGGAATATACATGTATTTTGCATTACCAAGTTCATATTCATACAGTGCATGGGTAAAAGGCAGCTGATACAAATCATGAACTAATATGAGATCTTGTAATAATTTATCCAGATTTGGCTTGTAATGCACCATGGGAAAGGGACCCTTTGCAGCAAATTAATTTTTTCCTCTCCCACCCCCTTCTTTTTTTTACTTTCTGTACTACACATGCTGGAGAGAAATTGTTGTTGTCCATACACTTGTATCCCACTTTCCCTGAAATGTGGGGCTTAAAGTGACTTACAATTTGAAAGAACAACACAATTAAAAACAGCCAAAAAGTGAACATTGCAATAACATTAAACTATTTATAAAAACAATTCACAGCTCAAGTAAAAATGCAATTAAAAAGATAAACTGCTCTTTATATGGTTCAGTTAAAACAGTATAGTACCTCTTAGCCCATTCATTATGCAAAGTAAGTTTCTAGTGCAAAAAAGCCAAAATAAAACAAAAAATCTCAACCTGTTTTTCTGCGCCAAAAATGTGAGGAATTTTAAGTTGATAAAATCCCAGTCTTCTTATCCCAGGACTTCTCTTCATTGAGGTGTCCTGACATTAGAGACACCTTTTTTCATCAATAATTCAAATAATTGAAAGTATTCATTTTGTCTCTGATGGATGCTACAGTACCATGCTGGAACTGTTTTGAACTCCAGGTCTCTCAAGACTTTAGTCCTGAAAATTGGCATACTTTACGGAGATAAACTTTGTTGGTTGTAAATGATGATGTAGAACATGGTCTATAGCCGAGAATGTATTTCAGTTCTTTAACAGAATAAGTGTTAGAAACCCTCATCTACACTGCAATTTGAATCTGCATTTTATATAGTCAGTGTAAATGTTTAAACTGTAGTTTAACCATGTTGGATTGCATTATATGAGTTTACACTGACCACATAATGCAGCTCCACACAGTGTAGATGGGACTCCAGCCTCAAAATAATGCATTCTACTTAAGCAGTCTAGATGGGGTCTTAGAGCTGACAGAATGAAAGCTATGTTTCTTTAATTTGTGTAAAGGTGCACAGGAAGCAGCATTTTCTGTGCAGAAAATATTTCTGTCCAAAAATATTATCTTCAGCATATGTATGAAATATGTCTTCTCTCCAACCCCCCCCCCAAAAAAAAAAAAACCAACATACAAATATTGAGCATAAAAATGCCTGAATTGCTAATAGTTTTCCAAAACTGTGAGCTGGTATGGAGTTGCATGGAGTCGCCTCCGGGCTGAGAGGGGCGGTCAATAAATGCAAGAAATAAATAAATAAATAAATAACTAAATGGACTATAGCACCCTCATTCATACTGCTTTACATTAAAAATTAAATATTCACAAGGATCAGGACTAGTTCTATAATGGCATACATAGTAAAGTGAATATCTCAAGCCACAGGTTTTGGGTGTCATGAATGCTAAGCAAATTTTAATTGTTTACTGTTAATGCCTTTTCCCTTTCAGGCATTCTTTGTCCTGCGCCCAAATAACTCTGCTGGTTTTCATTTCTATGCAAGTTCACTTTTGTGAATAGGAGGACACCATCTGTTAATCTGTTTTAACAATCTATAAAATGTTAAGGGTCATAATATTTAAACAAATCATTGTAAGAAGACCCAGACAAATTTGCCTTTCCAAATGAACCTAGAAAATCGAGCAGAGAAGAGGATGAATTATATTGCCATTGTATTATCGAAGGCTTTCATGGCCGGAATCACTGGGTTGTTGTAGGGTTTTTTGGGCTATATGGCCAAGATCTAGAGGCATTCTCTCCTGACGTTTCACCTGCATCTATGGCAAGCATCCTCAGAGGATGCCATTCATCCGAGAGTAGAGGTGGACTCTCTCTGGCTCTCCAAATGATATTGTAATATTCCTTGCCATTGGCTGTTTTGGCTAAGGCCTCTGGACTTACAGTCTGACAACATCTAAATGTGGCTCACTCTGCTCTTGGAGAAATGTTGAGCAGGGTTATCTAAACGGTGTGTAGTTTTCCTCATATAAGCAATTCTATTGTAATTCACTAGTCTGATGTTTTCTGTAGATTTGCAAGCTAACTGCAATGAACAGGGGAGGGGGATGCTTTAAGAAAACCCTTATCCTGCAAAACAGCTGTAAGGCATTATCTCTGACAGATACACAGGAGCCCATATGAACTGAAATCCCCAAATTCCTCCCTATCTTTTTTCATCTGCTTACCTCCCATTTGTCATAACCTCTGTTTACCCATCTTGTGGCAGTTGTATAGATCTGACAGATGCTTCAAAACGTTCAACTCTGCATTCTTCTTAGCTTTCTAAATTCATTTCTTGTTAACTTCTTAAAAGCCTTTCCCCAAACGCAGTCAATTCAGGTGACATGTTTTCAGATTTCCCCAATGTTAAGGGGGTTGATATTGCCAATATTTATGTTACTCAACCTACCTTAATGTGTATCTTTATTGCTTCCAGATTACGCTGATCGGCAAACACTTTGGAGAATAATATTCATAAATGACCCCATTGTTCAGCAGTTTGCATCCCATGCATTTACTCATGGCAATAAATTCAATCACATTACTCCAGCTCTGGCAGATTTACACTGGCTTCCTATCAGTCATTTCATTGACTTTTAAATTTGGCTCAGAGTTTTTCATTACCTATCTGAAACTTCCCTTTCACACCTATCAGAATTGGTCTCCATTTATATATGCCCTCAGTTCTTACTTTCTAATAATAAATCTCAAATTCATCAACCCCCTTGTCAGGTCTCTCATCCATGAGCAACAGAGCATTCACCTGTTATGCCCCTGAGCTGTGGAATTCCCTGAACTGAACTCTCATCTCTAAATCCTCTGAGCTTTTTACATCCTTCTTTGATTCACACTTATTAAAATTTGCTTTTAATATTTGATCCACTGCTGACATATGCTGGAGGCTTGACTACTATAAAAATATTATTATTTTCACTATATAGTCAATGTAATGAAAGTTGCTATTGTAAAAAAAGGTGAGGAATATCATTGCATTTTTAAAAAATGTAATATATAACATAAAGACCCTTTTCCTCCGTGCAGTCAGGCTATTTCCAACTGAGTTCTGATACAATCTTTCACATCCTCGGGACTACTTATGGAATAATCTGTGGCAATAAAATGAACTTCTTGTGTCACAATGAGGCATCCACATAACTTGCTAACTTTAATTTTGTTTGTTAAAGGTAATATACTGGATCCAGTTTATCGATTAAGCTGCATGATTTGTGCAAAGCATTTGTGTAAAATGTAATGTCAAAATAACCTTCAGTGCCTTGCGGTTCTCATACTGGCCAAGGAGTTTTCCCTGTTGTCTTATCTAAACATTTGACCCTGCGGTATACAATGTCTCTTCAAAGCCATGTCTTCAGTCTGTACAAACTGACAATGATGGCTGGCAAGATTGTCACCAATGTGCAGTCTATTATCTTGATCTTCAGGTGAAACATGAGTTGCTAGTGGAATGTTGATGCTTTCTTAGGCAGTTTTCAGATATAAGTAGTTGCAGCTTCTATGAGGTAAAGAGATTTGCCAGCAATCTAATTGATATGGTCAGGTGTGATAACCTAAGATGGCTATATCTAGCAGTACAGCATAATACCAGGGCCAGTCTGAAATATCTTGAGCTACATATATTTCTGAGACCATACAATGTGAAAAATCTCAGCTTAAGATCCTGAGAGTTTCCATCTATAGAATAGAAAATACAGGATGGACAAATAGTGTGATCTAGTATAAAATAGATTCCCCTGTTCTTCTGGGTCATCTTCTGGATACATGCTGTATGATCATTTTCTCTTGAGTCATCAGAACATAATTATTTCTCAGGTTTATTCGGATTAGCTAGGTGATATAGCCTAGTCTGATCAAGAGTTCTTGAAAACCGAAAAAGCTTGCTCATTGTTGTGGCACTTGGGCTAATGCTTGTAAATTTAGCAGAACTGTAGATTTTGTTTTTTCCTTCACGAGCAATATCATAGGTACAATGTTGCAATTTATCAAGATTTTTTTTTTAGAAACTGAGTTTAATGATTTTATAGATGGCTTTGCTATATATATTTTTGTATAGGATTGAGATCATGTCCTATCAGCCAACAAAAAGTATTGTGCTGGAACTAGGAAGAAGAAATGAAACCACTGCTTTACTTTTCCTCAGTCCATTTTTGTGTAGATAACCCACAATCGAAACCTACTTTTAAGAACTGTGTGAGCTGCTTTCAGGACATAATAGGGAAGTGTCTACCCTTTGGCAGACCAACTGCAGTTTGAGGCCCAAGGTTAATATCAGAGTAGAGCATTCCATAACATTTAAACAGCAGGTGGAACCCAGCAGAATCTATTTGTCAATAACAGTGTTTTCTACTCTCATTTGGTTGGTTGCTTGAACTAGTGTCATTTAAAGAGTGATTTTTAATTTAGAAAAACCTTTTCATCATTAAACCTAGAAATGTACAGCTTATTGTTTGAATTAATTGGAATAAGAACATTCGAAAATATCTATATAGTATTCAAGTTTTGAACAAATTTGAAATGTTATCTGATGGGCAATGTAAAAGCAACAAAACAGTTCCATCTTTGATCTCTTAACAGAAAGAGAAAGTCCTCCAATAAAAAAAGCCGGGGCCCTTCCACACAGCTGAACAAAATCTCACATTTTCTGCTTTGAACTGGAATATATGGCAGTGTGGACTCAGATAACCCAGTTCAAATTAGATATTGTGGGATTTCCTGCCTTGATATTCTGGATTATATGGCTGTGTGGAAGGGCCCTCAGACGTATCAATTAGGGCTGGGCAACCACGGAAAAATTTGTTTCTAAACTCGATTCGTTTTTAGGGGGTTTTTGCGTCTCGTTTTTTAAAAGAATTCCGAAATTTTTCTTTAAAAAAGTTTGATATTTATGAAATTTCGGAAATTACAAAACAATTTCGAAACAATAACTAATCGATTCGTTAATGGCGGACGCGATAGCGCAATATGCTAAAAAACCCTCCAAATGGGACAGGGGGAACTTCTGAAGCTTCCCTCTCCCTCTGTTGTTGACTGTTGGTGTGATAATTTATTTTTTTAATCACTGATAAAACAAACAACAACTATAAAACTTGCACCAGACATACAGAAATAATTACGAAATAATAACAAAACAATTTCGAAACAATTTTGAAACAATTACGAAATAAATTTTAAAAATTCGTTTCGATTTTTAGTTGCTCCTGAATGGTTCAATATCGGATCGTAAGCCACTTTAAATACGAATTATTAACGACTTACTAAATTAACAAACGAAACCGCCCAGCCCTAGTATCAATGGATAGGCAAACAATGCATGAGTAAATTCTAAGCATTACTAAAATTCACTTTCTGAATTAAGAATTTAACTATAATCTGCTGAGATTTATACTTTTCATAACTACATAAATGAGAGATGCAAACCTAGTTTACATTTCCAGCTGTGAAAAAAGAAGAAGCAAGGGTTATTGTTTATGTATTGAACTTTGACTCTGAGATACCAGGGTCTGAATTCCTGTTCATCAATAGAAATCCCTAAGATGACTCTTTCACTCTTACATCCTCAATGTAATGAATAATGTTGACATAAAAATCTATGACAGGTTTGCCTGAGGGCAAAAATGTTCCCCAATCTAATAGAATACTTCAATTGACACAAGTGCTACCTGCAAACTCCTTCACTCATACTACATGACTGGTAATACTCCCATCTTTTTTTTCTATTGCAAGCTGCAGTGAATTCAGAAATTACATCATCCAATGAGTGTTAAAGCCTTCAATTGGGGTAGACTTAAGATTTCCCATATTACTACTAAAATTGTTTAGATATCACTATTTGAAGTCTTTAAGTGTGGCCTGCTTAATTTATGACTGGAAAATTGTTATTATGTATCATGTATCACACTTTTAGCTCTGGTAATTTGGCTAACAAACTCTTCTCCACTGTATTCAGTATTTCAGATAATGATGGAAGGTGCTTACAGAGAAGAGAAGGTGGGAAGAACAGCTTTTCTGTGTTTTATTGCCACTGTAGTTGTTGTTACTCCTAACAAGCAAAGGAGTATGGCTGGTAACTAGGATGATAAGAGATTCAATGTTTGAACATCTGGACATCTGAAAGAGGAAGTTTGGTGACTGGAAGTTGTTGAACTCATGAGCTTTAGTGCCAAGGGTCAAGTGACCTCTCACGCCAAATCTACCAAGTTTTTATTAAATCTACCAAGGGAATAAAGTTTTTTCTGGGACAAATTGACATTCACAGTCTTCTGTGTTTTTTTTTTAAAAAATGCTATAATCCATTCATTGTTGAGAGCAACATCTCTGAGATTAGAATGTATTAGCTAGGACTAAGAGCTGGAGTTATATGGCTGTTACATTAAACTGCTTTAAAATCACTTCCTGTGTGATTATCTCCACATTCAAAGCCATTTGGTTTGAACAGCTCACCAAATAGATTTGGCAATATGCTATTTTTCTTCATCAGAAAAGAGTTACCTGATGTGCACAATAAAATCTTAGAATCTGCATTATGGTTCTATGTAAACATTTACAGATACTATGTGTTTCCCATTTCTATGTATGATTGTGAAAACCTAACAATAAAGAAAACGTATAAGAAGAAAATAAATCTATTCGAAATTTGGCATTGGAGAAGAAATCTACAGATACCACGGACCAAGACAAGCCAATGGATCCTAGAGGAAATCAAGACTAGAAAATAAGATGACTAAATTCAGACTGTTGTACTTTGGACATAGCGTCAAAAGAGATGGCTCACTAGTAAAGACAATAATTGTTGGCAAGAGAGAAGGCAATAGGAAAAGAGGATGGCGGCTTTACAAATTGCTAGACTCAATCAAGATAATCACAGCCTGAGTCTGTGAGATCTAACAACAATATCAACAATAATAATACATTTTATTTCTTACCCACTTGTTCTCAAGGCAAGGTACAGCATAATTAAAATACATAGATAAAAACATAAAATCATTAGAACACATATACAAAACACATAAACATTAGATTAAAACAAAATAAAATAATTTGTTAATAATAAAATGTCGATTGAAAATTCATAGTTTAAAATGGACGAGTTAAGATTGTCAGGAGAAATAGGACTTCAATTGTGTTTTAAATTTTGACAGCTTATGTAGCTGTCAAATCTCTTTTGTCAAGTTATCCCATGGTTTAGGGGCAGGTGATGAAAAGTCCTCTGGGCGAGAGTTGTCAGTTGAGTTTGGCTAGATGAAGTAAACATCCTCCAGATTATCTAAATGTATGGAGTGGGTTGCACAGAAGTAGACAAATCTGAAGATAATGATAGGGTGACTTAGAGTCACTATATAGGGTCACTACAAGTCAAAGTCCACTAGATGGCAGTTAATATCAAAAATGAATGCTTCATCAGATTATGATTCCCAATGATAAGCTATTTAGAGCAAGTTACACCACTATTGAAGAGTTCTTCCCTGTTCAGTAGAAACAAAGACTGATAAGTTTGTAAGTGCATACCAATTCCATTTGGTGAAAAGGGCAGAACAATTTCTTAATGTGGTTATGTATCTTTGACCTATGGAAATAGTATGAATGGGAGAGATCCACGAGTCCCACTCATCAGCAGCCTTGCTCAGATCTTGCGAGCTTAAGACCATGACTTTCTTTGTTGAATTAATCCACACAATCTTCTTCTTCTTCTTTTTATCGTCTTTTACTTTACAATATTTCCCAATAAAGCATGTTTCATTGTAACAATGTTTTAGAACAATACTGTCTTTAAAAAACCCCAACATAAAACCATATCATATTATTTTTAAACTTTCCTGCATTGCACTAGAAAACTTATCCAACATAGGTGGATTGATTGACTGGTTTGTGTTGATCATAAATGCATCATTGGAGCAAGGGAATTTTCCATCTGGGTTGAAACAGGCTGTGGTTAGACCACTCCTGAAAAAAGCCTCCCTTTACTCCACGGTCTTGAGTAACTACAGACTAATCTCCAATCTCCTGTTTCTGGGCAAGGTGCTGGAGCGGGTGGTCGCCTTTCAGCTCCAGGGTTTCCTTGATTATATCAACTACCTGGACCAGTAACAGTCTGGTTTCAGGCCTGGTCACGGCACTGAGATGGCTTTGGTCGCCTTGGTGGATGACCTCTGCAGGGAACTGGACAGGGAGAGTATGGCCCTTCTGGATCTCTTGGATATCTCGGTGGCTTTCGATACCATCAACCATGGTATCCTGCTGGGATGACTCTCTGGGATGCGGATTGGAGGCACAGCTCTATCATGGCTCCGGTTCTTCCTGGAGGGTCGTTCCCAGATGGTGAAACTGGGAGACACCTGCTCAGACCCCTAGTCTTTGACCTGTGGGGTCCCACAAGGTTCCATTCTATCCCCCATGCTTTTCAACATCTATATGAAACCGCTGGGAGAGGTCATCCGGAGTTTTGGAGTTGGGTGCTATCTCTATGCAGATGACACGCAACTCTACTACTCTTTTCCACCTAACTCCAAGGAAGCCTCTCAGGTGCTGGATGAGTGCCTGGCTGCTGTGGCTGTCTGGATGAGGAGGAACAAGCTGAAGATTAATCCTGACAAGACAGAGGTCCTTCTGGTTGATCGTAAGCCAGATCGGGGTATAGGGTGGGCAACCTGTGCTGGACAGGATTGCACTCCCCCTGAAGTCACAGGTCTGCAGTCTGGGTGTCCTCCTGGACTCATCACTGATGCTTGAAGCTCAGGCATCGGCGCTGGCCAGGAGGGACTTCACACAATTAAGACTCATGCGCCAGCTGCAACCATACCTCGTGAAGTCGGATCTGGCCAAGGTGGTCCATGCCTTAGTCACCTCCAGATTACTGTAATGCACTCTACATGGGGCTGCTCTGAAAACGGCCCAGAAATTTCAGTTGGTGCAATGGGCAGCAGCCAGGTTACTAACTGGTGCTTCTTGCAGGGAACAGTCAACCCTCCTGTTTAAAGAGCTCCACTGGCTGCAGTTCATTTTCCGGTCCCAATTCAAGGTGCAGGTTCTGACCTACAAAGCCCTGAAAGGTTTGGGACCCACCTACCTGCGTGACCGCATTTCTGTATACGAACCCACATGATCTCTTCGATCATCTGGAGAGGCCCTGCTCACACACCCACCTCCTTCACAGGCGCGACTGGTGGGAACAAGGGAGAGGGCCTTCTCGGTGGTGGTCCCCCGACTCTGGAACTCACTTCCCAGGGACATTAGACATGCCCCAACATTGGCAGTCTTTAGGAGGAGCCTGAAAACTTGGTTGTTCCAGTGTGCCTTCCCAGAATAAGAACTCTCAGCAATATGTCCTCATAATGCACTTTAATACTGACTTAGGATGGACTGTGCTCCAGAAAGGCCAGAAAGTTATTTTTGTTCTTTACAATATGTTCTGTCTACTTGATCTTTATGAAACAAATTGCATTTATTTCTCTCCGAAATATCCTATCCTAGTTATATTTTACCTTGTTCACGTCAGCATATTTTCAATTTTAATCTATTACATTTGGCCAGGCTATTTTTAAAAATTGTTTATGTCACTATTGATTGTTTTTTTGTTTATGTGATTTATATGATTTGTATTTTATTGATTGCTTATTGATGTTGTGTTTATTGATGCTTTGTTTGATGTACTTTGGGCTTGGCCTCATGTAAGCCGCACCGAGTCCCTTGGGGAGATGGTAGCAGGTTACATATAATAATAATAATAATAATTATTATTATTATTATTATTATTATTATTACTCTCAAGATATTTTCAAGTTTCTTTTTGAATAAGCAAGGAATCTGATGTGGTATGAATTTTCCCTCTCTTCAGCCAAAAGGCATAAGAAACAAGAAGGCAGGTAAACTTATGGTCGTATTCTTCTTTTTCTAATATCCCATTCTCCTTTAGCGCCCATATAATTTGTAGTGCATGTTCAGTAATTCGGCTCCTATGAGTGTTAGGGTCATTCTAAATGTGGCACAGGAATAATGTGATAAAGACCTGTCATTTTTAAACATTTTCAAAGCCCCACAGAACTTTGGCTGAGGATGTGAATTTGTTAAGGAAATCATGGTAGCAAAGTGAGGAGTTCAACTCTTCTTGGAAACTTCACCTGTTACAAAATAGTGCAGCCAGACTGTTGACTAAAATTGGTTATAAACAGCTCTCAACTTCCTTCTCATATCAGGTTCCTTGCCTGTCATTCTATATCTAGGCACAGGTCAAGTGCTGACTTTGACATATAAAGCCTTATATGCTTGTCCAGACTAACTAAAAGAACATTCTCTTCCATAGAAGTGTGCCTGGACTTTAAGATTTGCAAAAAAAAAAAATGTCATTTTCTTATTCTAACCACACACAAACACACATTTAATAATTTTCT